>NW_024805082.1:0-4804 GCF_019175285.1 Sceloporus undulatus
TTGTGTTGCAAACCAATTTTGGTCAGAAAATAAGGGTGAATTCCTAGGAGATTATCGCACTGGGTTCTGAGAACGTTCTGATCACGTGATGAGAACGGAACGCATTTGAGTATACCGCACGTATGTGTTCCAATCGGGTTCTCAGAACGCTTAAATGTGTTCCAAATGTGTTCCAGGAGGGAACGGATTTGAATGTGTTCTGAATGTGTTCCCAGAGAGCTGAAACGTGATGAAAACGTTCCAAGAGAAGTGTGTGCGGTATTCTTATCCGTTCTCAAATCCGTTCCCTCATTCCTCCGTCTTCTGATTGGCTGAAAGAATGACAGGCAGGGAGGGAGGCAGGCAGGCGAGCGACTGCAGTGAGGGAAGGTGTGTGTGTGTGAGGGGGGGGAAAGAAGGAGGGAGGGAAGGGAGGAAAAAGGGAGGAAAGGTGGGACAAGGAAGAGAAGAGGAAAGCAGGGAAAGAGAGGGAAAGAAGAGACCAGAGCAGAGAGCAAGAGGGAGAGGGTCTGGCTGCTTCTCCGGGGGTCTCTAGTGTCATGTCCAGTGGGGCTCCTGTGCTGTCACAATGCAGGAGGCAGGGATGCCCAGGACCTTCTCCTCCTTCTCTCCAGGAGGGAACCCACAAAAGCTCCTCTGTTTGGAGCACCACAGAAAAGCAAGCAAAAAACTCCCAGAATTCCATAGCAAAGAGCCAGACAAGAGTTAAAGCGGGGAGGGAAGCTCACAACCTGAAGGCACACATTACATGCACACACACAGGAGCAAAAGGGTGTCAATCTGCCAAAAAGGGGAAATGGGATGACAGCAGAGGACTCTTCTTTTCTAACCGGTTTAAAGAGCTGCTATGGCTGCTGGGGCTCTGCCCTTGGCCCAGTCCCCTCCCTTTCCCTCCGCTTGAAGGGACCTCCGTGGAGCTCCCTTAATGCCCAGGCTGCCAAGGAGGGGACTCTGCCCTTGGCCCATCAAGTTACATAGGTTTTATCCTATTTTCTTCAAACATATGCCAGCATATGAAGCCCCAGCGTTTTATAGGGGCTTGCCTTCTTTCCCTCCCAAGAGAATCTTCGGAGGGAAGACTTCGCAGTGAGGCTGAGAAGCACTTTCCCGGCCAGAGTCCCTAGGCTTAATGAAATCCCCCACCTCCCTTCCCCATAGAAATCAATCCAAAAACTGAGTTTAAAAGGAGCAGAGGAGAGCCCTTTGGGTCTGCATCTGAGAGAGATTTTAAACTCCGTTTTTGGATTCTTTCCTATGGGGAAAGAGGGGAGAGAGAGAGATGGCAGGACATCCCCATAGCCAAGCATCCTCTGCTCCCCCCAGATGAAGACCCATAGGGCTCACTGCTCTTTAAGCTCCGTTTTTGGATTGATTCCTATGGGGAAAGAGGGGAGAGGGAGAGATGGCAGGACAACCCCATAGCCAAGCATCCTCTGCTCCCCCCAGATGAAGACCCATAGGGCTCACTGCTCTTTAAGCTCCGTTTTTGGATTGATTCCTATGGGGAAAGAGGGGAGAGGGAGAGATGGCAGGACAACCCCATAGCCAAGCATCCTCTGCTCCCCCCAGATGAAGACCCATAGGGCTCACTGCTCTTTTAAAACTCTGTTTTTTGATTGATTCCTATGGGGAAGGGAGGTGAAGGATTTCAGTAAGCCGAGGGACTCAGGAGAGGCGAGCTCCATGGCCCAAGCCTCCCTTTTCCCTCTTTCCTGGGGGCAGCGCCTCTCCCGAGCCGTCCAACCACTGAGTGGCGACGTCATCAGAAGACAGCCCACAAAACTTAATACAGCAAACCGTTCTGAGAACGGTTTCAAGAAAAAGGAATCGCAGTGCGGTAAACTGCCGTTCTGATCCCGTTCTGATCACGTTTTGATTTCTAATGCGGTAATATCTGTTCCAGGAACGTTTTCATCACGTGATGATATGGAACGTTCTCAGAACGCAGTGCGATAATCTCCCTAGAGTAACAATTTCCCTTTAAAAACCAAAAATGGTTTGCACAAATTGTGCAGTGGAGACCATATTCTACCTGTTACCAAGTTTGGTTCTAATAAAATTTTGGGTACATGTGGTATGTACTATGACCCCTGACTGACCTCATAGAGGACCAGCCATTAACCCAAAGGCAAGGAGACCACGTAGGCAGCTCGCCTTGCAGAGGCAGAGTTCCTAGAAAAAGATAGAATTGGAAATTCCTCAGGAAGTTTGAGAGTCGCCAAACCAGAATCGCCACTGCTTGCCCAAGTAAGACAATAGACTTGGCTTCACACCTGATGAGCCAGTGATCAGCTTAACGACTCAGTAATCAGGTCAGATGCCCCTCCGAATTGTTCCAGACCTAAATGCATTGTGCAACACATTACTTGCTCTTGGCTTAACAAAGCCCAAGCAATCAACACCTTTGTCTAGCAAGTCTCCCTAGCCTCCAGCAGGGACGTAGCTAGGATTTTAGGAAGGGGGGGGGGTCCAGACTAAGAACTTTATCACACCAAGTTCTCAGCCCGGCCTGACAGGAAACAGAAACGAGTGGGGGACGGATTTTACCACACACACCTGTCCCTCACTCGTTCCGTTCCCCCTCTCTTCCCTTCCCATTCCGTTCCAGAGGGAACGCTTTTTGAGAACAGTTCTCAAAAATTTCCCCCTCTGGAACGGATTAAGAATGGAAAAGAGGGGGAACGGAACGAATGAGGGATGGGTGCGTGCGGTAAAATCCGTCCCCCACTCGTTCTGCACTCGTCCCTGCTCCTTCCGTTCCGTGCTCAGAACGGAACGGAAGGAGCCAATGCAGTAAAGTTCTAAGTGCCACCATTATAATGGGGCTTGGGTGTGGCGGCACAGCAGCACACACCATTCATTTTTCTCATGGAAGGGGAGGTCCGGACCCCAAGAAACCCCCCTTGGCTACGTCCCTGCCTCCAGCTACGTTTCACACTATAAGAATCCCGGGTTTTTGGACCCTCCTTGTGCTATCACCAGGTTGCAAACTGGTCCCTGCCAGTTTGAACTCTGATCTTAGCTCCCACAACCCTCTTCCCCCACTCCTGCAGCCGTCCATCCAAGCTTCATCAGACTTCCCGGAGAAGACTTCTAAGGTAGTATTCCCTAGTGGTGCCTCTGTTTCTCGAACCTATCTCCTGAACTTACCCATCCCCTGCTGTAGCATTGAATGTGTGTGTGTATGTTCTCCTTTTGCTGTGTAGTTTTCCCTGTGCTTTAATAAACATTACCCTTTTAATTGGACCTAGTTGGTATCAGCGTCTCTTTCTCTTGGTGCTTGCTGGTGACCTCTGGTATACACTGTTGGGACCCGATTCCGGCACGTGGTATTGTTAGGGCCTCCTCTCGGCTATATTTGAGCTAATTAAAATTCCCCTAAGCGAGAGACTTCCTAACATACTCAAAGATCATTTGTGGCCTGTCACTGCTGGCCTAAAGTGTTCAAAAATATCTGGCTGTACAGGCAGCCAGTATCAGTAATGTTTGTGGGGATAGCAGTCCTTACAATAAGAGGGCCTGCCATTAAAGGAATGCTTTGTCTAGATATGGTACATAGTTACTTACAGACTTTCTGGTTGACTAATTGTGCTTTCAGACAGAGATGAGGCTCTATGTGTGGTGAAAACACAAGTGTTTATCTCCACTTGTATTATTTTTGTCCTAATACAGCCAATAAGCTGATTATAAACACAAGACTTTTGTTTGATGAAAGAAGCTATCTAGCACAATAGATGAGGTTTTAAACAAGTATAGAAGGATTGTGTGGTAGTGGCATTATTTATACTGTGTAGTACAAAGATGCAGTGGCTCAGCGGTTAAGACACTGATAATTGCAAGATCGGCAGGTCGGCAGTTCAAGACCCAAGTATATATCAAAATATACTATTTCCCAACTCTTACAGAGATGAATTAGAAAAATAGCTACATTTTACTTTCCCAGCTATAGTTAATCCAGGTACTTAATTAATCCAATTGTACTCCATACATTAAACTGGCTAAAGGTGTTTGGATATCCAGAGGATAGATTTCTTTACTTATACACTTAATATGTTGCTTTTCTATGAAAAATGTTATTCAACTTGACCTCTAAGCTATAAAACTAACAAGCATTTAAACAGCAACCTAGACTCAAATAGTTAGTTAAAAACCGCAGGACCAATAAAGCATCCATTGTAAAAGACACTCAAGTCTGGTGAAATCTTATCTGCTCATCACCTGTTACAGAAAGGCTTTGCAAAACATAAATTGAAAGGGTTCTTTCCTAGCTATACAAACAAGAATACCACACTTTTTTTTCCTAGCAGGTTTCTTGGAGATTACAACCACACAGATTAAACTTTCTTTGTTCTGTTTGATATTTACTTGACATTAAATGTAATTAACAAAGGTCTGGGGAGGGGGGTATGCAGGAGGAATGACAATGGAGAGCGTGGCCCTCCAGGTCCCATATGGGCCAGTGTGGCCCTCCAACCTCTGTCAGTTTTCCACTCTTGGTTGATACTATATTGTATTATTATAATGTTAAAATTATACATTAACTTGGGATATTCTTTACACTGAATTGTGACTCAAATAATTTTATAATTACATTTAAAATATAAAGAAAAAAATAACCAGTCATGTAAAGATCTTTAATAGCATCTCTACCTTGTTTGGTTTCAGTTTTACTTTGATAATTCTTATTTTTGCCTCAATAAACTCGAGACATTAGTTCATTATTTTCACTGACTCCCTGAGACAGAATGATGGGGAGAAGAGTGTATCATTTGAATACTGTTCAAGTGTATCATTTGAATATTGT
>NW_024805083.1:0-4801 GCF_019175285.1 Sceloporus undulatus
ACAAAAATCAGTGTGTATAGAGCCATTGTACTGTCTATTCTCCTCTATGGGTCTGAAACATGGGTCACCTATTGCCAACACCTATGACTCCTTGAACGCTTTCATCAGTGCTGTTTGCGCACAATTCTAAATATACACTGGACTGACTATGTGACAAATGTTGCTGTCCTTGAGCAAGCAGGGATCACCAGCATTGAGGCCATGCTATTGAGGACGCAGCTGCGCTGGACAGGACATGTTTCTAGGATGAAGGACCATCGCCTCCCCAAAATAGTATTCCACAGTGAACTCGCCACGGGTCAACGTAAGAGGGGCGCCCCAAAGAAGAGATACAAGGACTCCCTGAAACAACATTTCAGGCTTGGCCAGATAGATCACCAACAATGGTCCTCCCTGGCCTTGCTTCAGGACGCATGGAGACGCACTATCCATGATGCTGCAGCCATCTTCGAAAGCTCACGCCGAACGAGCCTCGAAGAGAAACAACAACGCAGAAAGAACCACAACCTTGAAACATCACCCAAGGAGACTTTCTGGTGTGCTTTCTGCAACCGGACCTGTTTATCCCGAATTGGCCTTTTTAGTCACCAACGCGCTTGTACAAAGCGCGGGATGAGTCCTTCCTGAATCTTTGTTCGCGACGTAAAGCCAGAGAGAGAGAGAGAGAGACATTAGAGGCAATCTGGTGTAGTGATTTGAGTTTTGGACTACGGCTCTGGGACACCAGGGTTTGAATTTTCAGACAGCTAGGTGACTTTGGGCAAGCCACATGCTTTCAGTCTCAGAGGAAAGCAACAGAAAACCTGCTCTGAATAGAAAAAAAAGAAAACCCGATACAGTTGCTGTAAGTCAGAGTCTGCTTGAAGGCATCTGTTAAGAAATGTGGGGCCTGATTGCCCTGAAACACCAATTGTCCAGAAACTCCATTTGACATTTTGCCTCATATGACCCAGTTATGCATGAATTTTATTTCAAGATTTAAGCAAAGGAGCTCAAGGAGGAAACACTAGGCACACACATACACCCCAGGCTTCCTTGAGTCCAGGTGACAGGATCAACTCGTGGGCAGTTAACAACAAAATAATATAAATAAATAAAATAATGACCGATGGTTATAACTGTAACCTCACAAGAAGCCTTTGAGGTGCACTACACAATGGGAATGTGACTATCCCATGGCCACCTCATAGGCTTCATGGCTGACTGGGAGTTACAAGCATGTCTCCCTAGTTTGAGTATGCTTACCATTCCATCTACACCAGTGCTACTGAACATGATGATTCATGGACGAGTGCCTGTCCACAATCCATGAGCTGCCAGTCTCCAGAGATTTCCTAGGGATGAAGGAAACTGTTGGAGCTCAGGGATACAAATACGGTATTGGTCCATGAGGGGATATAATTGCAACAGATAGCTTAAGAAGAACTGTTCTATGCCACACAGGATGGACCGAAGACATTTTCTGCTTGAGGCAAAACAGTCCATGGCACCCATTCCTTCAGCAAAGTTAAAGTGCCCAGGACTTCAAGCCCAAGTTATTTTAGTGCATGTAGTAGAAAATCCCACAAGCATTTCATGGTCAGCAAGGCAACTCATTAATTTGCAGGCAATTTGCCACTCTTTGATGATACTCCATACATAGCTTCCTCACTCTGCCCCTTAGCAGGGCAGGTCTTGATACTCTATATACTATATATCATGCTGACTCTCTCTCCCAGT
This sequence comes from Sceloporus undulatus, assembly GCF_019175285.1. NCBI lineage: Eukaryota > Metazoa > Chordata > Lepidosauria > Squamata > Phrynosomatidae > Sceloporus > Sceloporus undulatus. The sequence continues at coordinate 1,720 of NW_024805083.1, forward strand.
AGGGATGTGTTGGTGATTACACATTATCATAGTGTGAAAACTGGTTCCTATGGTCTTCTGGGAACATGCCATGGCACTGATTTTGATCTATAACTTCATTAATGGCTTGAACCAAATATCCCTAAGAGGGTTTTCCTCCCCTAACTCCCAACACAATCACTGAGATCAAAGGGTGGCCTCTTTCTCTTTTCTATTAATAGTTTCCATTGTGCTTTTTAATCAGCTTTACAACAACATATGCAGGTTGCAACATAATGCAGGTGTCTCACATTGTTACAGAACAATCTAAATCCCCCTTAATCCCCCCATCACAATTCCCTTCGTAGCATAGCATCTATATAGTTCAAGAACCAATCAGCATAATAAATAGCCATAACAGTTCACTTTAAAGCAAAGGGGAAAAGATTGGCAATAGCAAACAGAAGGAAACAAAACCAGAAACCCAGCCTGAGAAAGGAAGGAAAAAGGAAGAAAATGATAGGCTTCTGGATGGTTCTCCTAATACACATACACATACTTCTGGTGAGAACTGGGCCAAGGAATCATATGCCTAGATGTTGCCACATTGCATTTCCCATCAACCTTAGCCAGCATAGCCAATGTAGAATAACTTCTAGAACTGTGGTGGTCCAGAAACATCTGGAGTGCTGTACATTCCATTGCTCTCATAGACAGCCTGATCTGAAGACACATGAAGCTACCTCCCTGAAGCAAAACAGGTTATGATGCTACATTTATAAATAAAACATAATCTAGTGGCCATTCCTATCACAGGTAAAGGGGCAGAGCCTTGTCTACGCACTGTTGTACTGGGGCAAATGGAGAACTGCTTGTGCAAGGGAGTATTTGATGTCTCCTTTTCCGAGCATCTAAATAGCACAACTGCCATAAAAATCAAGAATTACACTGGTTCAACACCCTAACATGGTTCCATCTATGGTAAAGCACCCAAGAAAAGTCTGCTAAATCCTTCAGGAATGGACATATCTCTTTTCACGAATATATTAACTGATATTGGGTGGTGGGACCAGCTAACAGTCCAGAGAGGAACTGGGTGGCATGCCTAAAATCCAGAAAAATCCAATCAGCTGGGTGATATGACAGTCTAGTAAAACCCAGTCCTGAGCTTGAGGCAGCACCAGTCTGAGCTGAGTCCACAAATTATTTTTCTGTTGTCGACTGAAAAACAACAACAATGCCAAGTCCCCACCACCACCACCCCACCTAATTAAAGCCTCTTATTCAGATCTAAAAGTGTTTTCCAGGAAATTCTGTATATCCCAATTTTGTAATCTTCATTTCCAGACAACCTTGTACATTCATGTGCCAGACAGGTAAAAGCATGTTTAGAAGTCTCCTAGCTTCTGTGAAGTGGCCACTTAACTTCAATTGCTCTCATTAAGGGAGCATTTTCTATACTGAATAACTAGAAAAAACACAGGGAAAAGGTAACATGCCTCCATTTTTCCATTTCGTGGAACTAATCAGTAGATAATCTTAATAAACAAGTTAACAGTGTATCTGCATGATAGACTAGGAGGTTTTTTTTAAAAAATAAATAAATGGTTGTGACATGCTCCCCTACCCCTAATAGTTCTATAGACATTTATTGAAAGACCATTAAATTCAGATTCCTTTAATCTAATGCATTTGAAGGGCCCAGAGAATATGCATCTGGCAAAAACTAGACAAGGCCTCTGAATGCATACCCTCCAACATTTCATAGTAACATCAGTGTGTGGTCAAGATGGCAAAAGTTATTAATGAGGAAAAAACCACAAGCTAGGAGAGGCTGCCACCATTTGCTTTTGCCTGAGCCTACTTGGAAGGGAAAGTTAATGGCTCCTCTGCTCTCTCCCCTGCTGTTTTAAATGAGTGCACACTTGCAGAAACTTAAGTAAGGACAAAGGGGGGGAAGTGAGAGAAGAACAAAGAAAGTGAGCCATTTGCAAAGCAGCTCAAAAAATGGGATGGCAGAGGATAATTGGTACTGTCACTGACAAATTGGTATATAGGGTATGTGATCACCATGTGCCCCCCTTTACAGAGAGCAGTCCTCTATTTGAAAGGCTGTCCAATGTATGGTTTTAAAAATTGTTACATTGCCCATGGAACGTACTGTTATGGGTCATATAAAATGAATAATTAAATAAATAAGAAGAGAGAGCAGCAAGGGCCTTGAGGTTCCCATTCAACTGCAATTACCATCTGCTGGACAGCAGGCTTAGGTGGCACATAAGCCATTTGGTCACAGTCTTATTCACTATGCAGTGGTGCCCCGGGATACGAAATGATCGCATTACGAAATTTCCGGGGTACGAAAAAGTTAGATTGGAAAAAACTGTTCCGGGTTACGATATTTTTTTCGGGTTACGAAATTTATTTCGGCGCGAAATTCAAACGCAAAGCGCGGCTAGCGGCTTTCCAGCGCTAACGGAAAGCCTTTTCGGGTTGCGAAATTATCGGGTTACGAACGGAACAGCGGAACGAATTAATTTCGTAACCCGAGGTAGCACTGTACAAAGTAAAACCTATTATCCCTCCCTTCAAATTAACAACATTATAATTTATACAAACTGTAATAATAAAATATAATCTAAAAAAGTCAGTTAACAACAGAGAGCTGTGTATTCTGGGGGTATCCATATCAGAGGGTGACCGGTAAGTTACTCAGGGAAGGCCTGTCAGAAGAGATCCATCCATAGTTTGGGAGCAGCAGATGAAAAGGCCCTCTGGGTAAATGCAGCTAGTCTAGTCTTTATTGGGTGCAGTTAGAGATGCCATAACCCGGCGGCCCCCGTGACAAACCCGCTTTTGGGGGCCCCGCCCGGTCCCGGTCCGGTTTGGCCCCCAGCCCCCAGTTCAGGGCCTGTGCGGTGCCAACCCACCTTCCCCTGCCTCCCCGCGTGGCCGCACCACCCACCTCCTCCTCCTCCTCCGTTCCAGGCCGTGCGGCCATGTGGAGGAAGCGAAGGAGGAGGCGAAGGAGGAGGCAGTGTGCAGGAGAAGGCGGGGGAGGGTGGCACAGGCGCGCGCAGGAGGCGCATCTCCTCCTCCTCCTCCGTTGCAGGCCACTCCAAGC
>NW_024805084.1:0-4801 GCF_019175285.1 Sceloporus undulatus
GTGGGGTGGGTTGAGAACCTGGGCTTGATATATAGTGCCTTGCAGAAGTATTCATGCACACATATCACTTGAATTTTCCACATGTCTTTGAAAACCTGGAGTTGAAATAAGACACTCAACACTGTGAAGGTGCAAAGTATTTTTATTGTGTAAAAGTTAAATAAACAAAACCAAAATAGTTTTTTGTAGGTTTTTCGGGCTATGTGGCCATGTTCTAGAAGAGTTTATTCCTGACGTTTCGCCAGCATCTGTGGCTGGCATCTTCAGAGAATGCCAAAACCAAAATGGCACTTGTTGATTCCACAAGTTTTCACCTTCTTTGTTGTGACATCCAAATAAGTTCTTGTGCAACCCACTGTCTACAGAAGTCCCAAAAGTAATTTAATTAAGTTCATCTGTGTGCATTTCAAACAGCTGTCCAACTTCATAACGGAAGGCTCCAGATCTTCCAGGAAGATCCTTTGCAAAGAAGGAGTTTTAAAATATATTTTAAGATGATGTCTTATTCTACTTCCCCATGGGCTCAGTTCATCTTTCTTTTAGTGTGCCTCCTTGGTTAAGTTAGATTTATTTGTCTCAATAAATGTGTAGATGCTCATTCCCATAGAAGCTTTGGTCTGCTGATGACTTCTTGACATCCCATGAGCACAAATTGCATATTTTAGATAGTTCACTGCTTATTGAGAAACTGTTGTGATCCAGATTGCCAACATAGAATCATAGCGAAAATGGAGGGCTGGCTGTATTTTGGATTGTTTGTAAGCAGAATAGCATGTACCCAGGAGTTGCATGAAGGAACAAATTGATGATTAATCAATTTGAGCTACAAGAGGAGTGAAAACAGTAATTTCCAGTGTTTAGATGAAATCTCTTTTCATGTAATTTGAATGCATTGGTTAGTGTTCTAGTCTCAGGAGCATCAGAAAACAAGCTTGCTCCTTCTCCTATGTGACATTTCTCAAATATTTAAACACACCCACTCTGTCACCTCTCAGTTTTCTCTTCTCCAAGCTAAACATGCCCTGCTTCCTAAGTCTGTCCTCATAAAGCTTGGTTCCCAGACCTTTCATTTTCTTCCATAGCTCTGGACTCTGTAGAGGGACAGAGTAGTGTGGAGGCAGTAGCTCTCTTGCACAGCCAAGGTAAAGTGTCTATGATTTAGTATATCCTCTGAAAAGAGCATTTGCTTTATGAACGGAATAGAAACCTCCGTGAGTTGACTATATGATGTTTAATTCAGTTTGGCACAATATTAAATGCTGCTTTAATAGATTCTACTGTACCTATGAAAGCTTCTGTGGAAGGATAATTTTCAGTCGCCCCATTCCAGGATGTTTCTCGCTCATTGCAAATATATTTTATAATATTTATCCACAGGCACTTGTGGCATGTTTATACCGTAGACTGCTTTGCTTCCTTTCGGTGCAGTGTTTTCAGGGCCAACTGTTCCTCTCAGTATTTCTGTATAAATAGTACAGCCTGTTTCAAAATACATTTGGGGGGAGCTAGCAGTTCCTAGTAATCTTGGGGTATGGCTTGCATCCCATGTTGGTTATGACATACTCCAGCTTGTCAACATCAGTTTTGATGTTGATGTGGTGCCCGAACTGGACACAGTATTCCAAGTGAGGCCTGATTAAAGCAGAATTGAGTGGCACTATTACGTTTCTTGATCTAGACACTATACCTCTATTGATTTAGCCTAGAATCACACTGTTGACTTATGTTCAACTTGTGGTCTACTAGGATTCCTGGATCCCTTTCACATGCAGTCATGTTAAGCCAGGTGTCCCTCATCCTACATCTATGCATTTCATTTTTTTCTGCTTAAGTGCAATATCTTACATGTGTTTCTGTTGAAATTCATTTATTTTTTTAGTTTTGGCCCAGTTTTCTAATTAAGGTCATTTTGAATTTTGATGCTCTCCTCTGGGGTATTAGCTACTTGGTGTCATCTGCATGCCCTTCTGTTGAAACTCCTATGGAAACCTAGGCCTTCAGTCTTATTCTGTGAAGTTTCAGAGTTTGGCAACTGAGCAGAGAATACAGATGGCTGGCAATTATAGTGGAAATAAGATTACCTGACCATAGCCCTCAGCTTCTGATTCAGGAAAACATCTTCTAGGAAGCATCTTCCAGGTGAGCAAGGGGAGGAAATGAAGATACCGGAATTTTTCCGCCTGGAGTAGGCAGCCCCACCTGAGTGATTTCTTTTTGCAGTCTGATTTTCTGTATAATTTGTATTAATTTCCAACACACTAATCCCATATTAGCACAGGTTTCATATAAGGAAGCAACAGAACTTTGGTACAAGTTACACCTGCCTCAATTTGGCATTAGTTTTTTCTTCAAATACACAAGTGATATTAGTAACTAAGGAGAGAAGCACATGGCTGTCTTTGGCAGCCTCAAAACAGTGTCTGGCCACTTTTTTTGGGGGGGGGGTGCATCATGTAAACCCCATGCCCCCAAAGTGGCCAGAAGCTGCTTCTTTTGGCCTGTATGTTTCAGGCCTTAGATAAGGTGTTGTGGATGGAGCTGCCTACCATGGTATCTTGATGTTCTTTTCTCACAAGCCTGTTGCTAAACTCAAATATATAATCGTCGTCCTTTTTTTCATAAACATGTTTTTGATTTTTAGCACAGAATGACATTGTTGGTGTCCACACATGAATGAAAGTGGTAGTGTATGCTTCTCTCTAGAAACCAAGATGGCTAAACTGAGGCTGTGATATCATGAGAAGACATGATTCATTAGAAGAAAATAATGCTTGATATGGTAGAATTATGGAATTGTGAAATTCCTGCCCCCTCAAGGTGTACCTGGCAAAAACATTGCAGTTCTTTGGGTGGCAGCTCACCCCTCCCCATTTTTTTTGCCACCGTATTTTAATTGACTGTTGTTCCCCCCCCCCCCCCTTCGTTTTTCTTTGTTTTAATTCTGAGTTACAGGGTTTTTATGGTTTTACTTCTGTTGTTCTAGCCCCTCTTTGTCCACTGCACTGGTATTCATAATGATGAAGTGTGATTTTAAAGTGTTTTAATAAATAAAACCTATCTATTTTATTTATTTAAAATGTTTGTTTCCTGCCTTGCTGTTCAGAAGAGTCTACAAAGAGGTGTAACATCAGTATGTAAGTCTAACAAAACAGTTACAGAATCAACAGCAGTAAAACAGCAAGATGTGAATAAAGCCATATAATAACAATTTGTCGATAATGATATGTTTCTTATCCCTGAACCTGGATGACAAATCAGTGGTATGTCTCCCAAGGAAAGAAATATTTTTAGCCATTCTTTCCCAATCTCTCAACATCTGTGAAGCTAATATAAAATAAAAGAAAAAGAAAACTTAGAGCTTAAGAGCTCCTGGCTGATTTATTTTTTATTATATGTTTGGAACATTGCACCGGTTATTGGTCAATAAATGTGTCATATTAAAATCTTTTAGTGTGGTTTTTTCCTATTTCCTGTTTACAACATGACTGAAAATAGATTCTGTAAGGCTTTCTTCCACAGTAATTTTTATATAATTGCACAATGGTATCAGATTTATATAGGTAGGAGATGTTGGCTTATATACAGCAAAAAAACAAATATTTAATATTTAACTTCTCAGTTTGAAAATGCCCTCATAACAAAAACTGCTATTTTAAATTAGAGGTATTTCAGGCACTATAATATATATCAATGTGTAATTTATTATCACTTTAATTTCCTGTTGTCTGCTTGTACTGTATTGAGTAGTAGAACATGAAAACTGATATAGAAATATTAAATGTACCTTGAAGATGCATAACACCAGTAAACAAACCTGTGATTTTCTAGATTTTTTTTGGACTGCCTCCCCTATAATCCCTGATCAACAGTTATCTGGAGGGCCACAGATTTTCTGCCACCACTGCATAATCCAGTACGTTCCTTTTTGTTGCAGGCTGTTTTGCAAGCTCCACAACATGCATTTCCCCTTTTAGCCATGGGGATCAGCAATAGAATAGGGCTCATGCAGCATTCCATATACCTAGACCTGTAGGGATTAAAGCAGTTGCAATACCTGGCTTATGAAATCAGCATCATTCGAATATTCATTAAATTTGTATGGACCGGAGGAAAACACTGCAGTCCAGGAAGGGTCTTTCTCTTCTTCCACTGCTCTAGCTCTCCTTTCTCAGAAAGGTGATGAGGAGCAGTGATGACTGAGGGGCTTGTTTAGTGTGTTCTTGTTATCCTCTGAATTTGGCATCTTCTTTTACAGAGATGTTCAAAAATGTTTAGAAGTTTTTGGAATTAAAATGTGTTTCCAGTATCTTCCCAATTTATGGTGTGAATAGGCCAGCTATTATGGGACAGTGTCTCCAAAGTTCATTTCAACCTTTGAATTGTTCACTCATTCCAGAGATAAACCAGAGTTTAAAGGATTAAAGAAATTCAACAACTACTACTAAATATTTTCTGGATGGAGTAATACATTTAGAGGTGTGCTCAGTAGTTTTGAGTGAGACCATTGGTTCTTCTAGTCCAGTATCATCTAATATCAGCTGTGAGGGTCCAGGCCTATGGAGAGCAGAATCTATGCCACCAAATAAGTGGTAATATAAACAGTATCAGAATTAATGTGACATGAGCTTTCATTGACTAAAGTCTGTTTTGTCCTCTACAGAATCATATCTCTAATAGTGTTGAACTTAGCCTCTGAATATGCATGCCACAATAAGTGTATTAAAGGTGTCACAGTGCATTCTCCTTTGTTACTATAGACTCTTCTTACATTTTCAAAATAGCAGAGCTCATCTTTCTAGAG
>NW_024805085.1:0-4800 GCF_019175285.1 Sceloporus undulatus
AAACATCCTTGTTTCTGTGAAAATTGGATCATATTTCCAAGGAACTGGAATTTTGGAATTGCGAACACTGTTGTTGTTTTTTGAAAAGTAATTTCATTCTTTGCAAAGCACTGATTTATTTTGTTTTCTCCCCCCACCTTTCTTGCCTTTAACCATACCCTCCAATGTTTCACAAATGAAAACTAGGACATATGTAGGCAAGTAACCTCAGAGCAGGGTTAAGATGACAAAAGTTATTAATAAGGAAGGACAGACAAGCTACGAGAGGTTGCAGCAGTTTGCTTTTGCCTAAGCCGGCTGGGAAGATTGAATGCAAACAACTTTTTGCAATTTGAACTCAATTTGTGTAAATTGGGGACAAAGGGGGAATGGAGGAGGAGAGAGAAACCGGGACATTGGAAAAGCAGAAGGAAAAGTCTGGAAGAAGGAAGAGCCCTCCTTCCAATCCATCTGCCTTGGTCCAGGCCTCAGAGGGAGAGAAAAACCACTGGACCTCATCCCCTTCCCCACCACCATTCCCTTCTCCTTTTGTGTCGTGTCTTTTAGATTGTAAGCCTGAGGGCAGGGAACTGTCTGATTAAAAATAATAATTGTAAGCCGCCCTGAGAGCCATTAGGGCTGAAGGGCGGGATATAAATACCTAAATAAATAAATAAATAAATGTGGGACAACGGGATTAATTGGGACGTTCCCTGCCAAATCATGACAGTTGGAGGGTTTGCAGTGAAAGTAAGCAGAAAGCGAAGGGGGAAAGTGGGAGGAAGGAAGAGAAACTGGGACATTTTCAAAACAGTGGGAATGCAGAGGATTAATCAGGATCATCCCTGCCAAATCTAAATAGATGGAGAGTTTGCAATGGAAGTAAGCCGAGGGCAACAGGGGAAAGTGGGAGGAGGAGACCCAAACCGGGACATTTTAAAAGCAGCTGGAAAAGTGGGAAGGCAGAGGATTTAATGGAGCTATCTCTGGTAAATCAGGTCCCTTTTCCCACTTACAGATAAATCCCACTTACAGATAAATTGGTGTGTGATCCGAATTGATGGATTGATTCGACAGCGGAGCGTGGTTCCCACTACATTTGCCCTGATCGCATTTTTCCCCCTCCAAAATAACCCACTTGTGGTTCCCATTCACAAATGAATCAATTCAAAAGGATTCGGTGCCAGCCAAAGGGGAAGTTTGAATTGATTCTGACCCACACGTGGTTCACACTTGCGCGGATTCGGTTTGTTGAAAAAGAAGTGGGAAAAAATCAGTGTCAAAAAGACACGGGTAAATGGGTCTGGTGCATGGACCCCCCCTTGGAATCGCTTTGGCGATTCGGATTAAGTGGGAACCAGGGTCGTTTGAACCGGTTCAAACTGATTCACAACCCAGTTTAAAAGGTAGTGGGACTGAGGGCCAGGACAGTTGGAGGGTTTGCAATGAAGTAAGCAGAGGGCAAGCGAGGAAAGTAGGAGGAAGCGAGAGAAACTGGGTTTTTTAAAAAGCAACTGGAAAAGTGAGATAACGGAAGCCTATCCCTCTGAATCAGGACAGTTGGAGGCTCTGTAGTGAGCTCTCCAAGAGCAATAGTTGCCTCTCAAGTCCTTTCCCCTGAACTTTTCCGGACCTCGGAGGCTCCCATGTGCCTTGTTCCCTTTCTCCTGGAACTGGAAGGGAGCCTGCGGGTATTTTGCCCAACTCATCTGAGCTTCGCCATGTCTCCATCAGCCTCCCCCCCTATCCCCCGCCAGTTCAGAAACAATCCCTTCCTTTGTGTGGGCCTTGTATCATCCAAGGAGCACACTGGAAATCTGTCAACCCAGAGGGAGGTTTCAAGGTGCCAGCTTCTAGCCAAGGGCAACCCAATGCCAGGGGATGGAGGGTGGGGAACCATACCACCTTCTCCTTTGGAGCTAGATCAGCCTACATAGAAGCATACAATCCTAGAACTGGAAGATACCCCCAGAGATCATCCAGACCAATTCCACTCTGCCATGCAGGAATATACAATAGGAGCCCCTGACCAATGGCCATCCAGCCTCTGTTGAAAACGTGTCCCAGGCTGCATCCACAGAAATAACCCAGTTTGGCACTGATTTAACTGCCCTGTTCAAGGCTATGGAATTCTGGGAGTTAAAGTTTGATGTGGGGCCCGGAGCAGAGCTCAGTCTTGAATGAAGAGAGTTAAAGTGGTGCCAAACCAAGTTATTTCTCCAGTGTGGATGCAGCCCCAGTTTCCATCAGTGAAATGTTCAAGGGCCTGCCTTTTCTAATCAGCCAGATCTACCTTGCAGGGCTGTTGTGAGGAAGAAGAGAAGAGGCGTGCCGAATGGGAGGGAGGGCATAGAGACTGAATGTCCCGTATTCTAATCTCCCCACTCCGACCACTACACCACACTGCCTCAGCTGGTGGTTTTCATGGCTGAGTGTGCATGATATTCCTCCACTTGCAAACAAAGCCGTTATTGTACAACTGCCCAGCCTTATTCACAGAATAGTATTTTTTCCTTTCCGCTTTGAAACCTCCCCATTGCTGCCTCTGTCCTTTCTAATTCTTCTTCTTACTACAGAGAATCTGTTACGGAGAAGAAAGGCTACGGATGTCATTTATTACTAAGTTTCTCCTTGGAGCAAACAATGACTAGGTTTAGCAATCTCCTTCCCACTGCAAGGCAGTCTTTGAAACGGCACTATTTTTGGAAAGCTAAAGGGTTTCTTCTGCACAAAATCCGTGCATGACTATTTTTGCCCAGAAAACAGCATTTTCTCTGCTAGGAGCAGCATTTTCTGCATATTTCTGTGTAGGGATTTTTTTTTTTGCATGGAAAATGCTGTTTTCTGTGCAAAGCAACCATGTGTGAATTTGGTGCAAAGTAAGCCGTTCGGAACACAACACTTTCTTGCAATTGGAAGAAAAATTACTTGTTGCTGCCTTTTTGGGAGGGGGGTGTAGATGGGACTTTTGGTCCCTAGTTAGTATGAGTTCGGATTCTGCTGGTGCCACTGTGATCGCTTTTCCAACCAGGGCGCCAGCTGAGGCAGCCCATGAAGAAGAGGCTTTCCAAACCTAAACCCAAAGGTCTCCAACGATTGCTCCTTTCATTTGTTCATTTTAACAAAGATGATGCTTACTGAGCCTGGAGGGGTTTTGTATAGAATTGCTTTTGAGTAACAACAGCAAGGCAGGCTTGGAACCCAATAAGATCAATACCATTTCAGTGGATGCAGCGAAACTACATGAGGAGCCATTGCCATATTTGGTGGACCTCTGTGGGGTGCATTTCAGCCTCATGCACCAGGATGGGACATTTTACTCTCCCAAAGTCACATTTGGTTTTGTTTTTCCAGAATGTGTGCAGAGAATGAAATTGATTGTATAAGTATTCTGGAACATTGTGAGCTTTGGTACAGTTCCATGCAGGAATACACATAATCAAAATACTCCAGATGCTGTTATTGGACTCCACACCCAGCAGCCCTATCACCATCTTAGCTGATGGTCAAGAATGCATATCCCCCATTTGTGTTGGTTTGCCATCCCAATTTCTTAAACTACCCATTGGTTTGTGACAAAGCCGAAATCGGGATCTACTGCTTCAGCTGGACCAGCCAGACGAGAAATTTTTAGCACCTTCCAAAATGGGATTTTCCAGGTTTCCAGGTTGGAGTGCTTTCATTATTCCTCCATGGCAGAGGGTTGGACTATATGGCCCTTGGGGTCCCTTCCAATTTGAGGATTCTATGACATGACGACGACATAATCCTGATGAGTGATGGAGCGACGATGACATTTCGGATGGCAAAGTCAGCAAAAAAAGTAACTTACCGCAATGGCTTGGAGTCTCTCCTGCTGGATTGTACTCGTGTCGATGATCCTGAAAGAAAGACAATAGATGATTAGACGGAGCAAAACCTCATCTCCTTTTGCCCCAACTGGCACCCCCCAAAAAAACCCCCCACAAAAGACCTAGAGATGTTGGTACCCAGCGCATGAGCCCTCACTCCTCCTGAGATGGACACTTGGTTACAGCTTCAGAAAGCAAAGCAAACACTCCAATAGTCATGGCTGCAATAATCCACTGACAGTGAAGCACCATTATCATCTTTACAAACCTGATTTGAAAGTGGAATATGGACTCTGGAGACCAGGGTTCGATTTCCCAGCTCAGCCGTGAACCCAACTGGGTGGCCTTGGACACATCACACCCTCTCAGCCTCACACGACGGCAATGGCAAAACCCCTCTGAAAACACTTGCCAAAGAAAAACCCATGATAGGTCGCCATAAGACAGAAAATAAAATAACAGGAATCATGACAGCCATCATGCTTTCATAGTCTGAGCATTAGACTGTGGTTCTGGAGACCAGGGTTTGAATCCCAGCTTGGCCATGGAAACCCACTGGCTGACTTTGGGCAACTCACACCCTCTCAGCCTCACAAGACGGCAATGGCAAAGCCCCTTTGAAGACACTTGCCAAAAAAAAAAACCCATGACAGGTTGAAGGCACATTACAACAAAGTCATTCATGAATATGCCACAGTTTTGGATGAATAAATCTAGGTAAGAATGACATCTTGACAATCGCTACTGAATCACGATTGTGACACTATTGCCATGATTGTAATTCTGGCCAAGGTTGAAGCCAAGGTGTCATGGCATAAAAGTAAATGGGAGCCCAAGAAGGATCAAAGAGGGATTGAGAGGGTTTGGGGTTTTGTTTTGTTTTTTAAAAGGGTGGGCTTCATTGTATTTCATTGTAGTTTTCATAGTTAGCTGGACGGATGCAGCCGACCAAACAGTAATGCCCCTTTTC
>NW_024805086.1:0-4800 GCF_019175285.1 Sceloporus undulatus
GGTAGCCAGGTTGGAGGGCGACCGGTGCTCTGGGGAGCGAGGGAGGGCGGTGTCATCCGTGCCGTGGACAAAGTCCATGGTGGGCAGAGGCAGCGGGGTGTCCAGTATCGGGGTCCCCCGGTCTACCGGCGTCGGCTCCGGGTTGCGGGGAGCTACCGAAGCGGAAGCGCGAGCCTGTTTGGAAGGGGAGCGCTTCTTCTCCTTCGCCTTCGGAGGATCGGTGGCGGGTCGATCCTTGGAGGGTTTAGATTTCTTAGGGGCAGGATCACGACCGGGTTTGTCGTGGTGCCTCTTCTTCCCAGGCCTGGGAAGCTCCTCCGTTGGGAAGAACGGATTGTCCGGGAGGTCGAGAAGGACAGCAGCCGCTGCCGACGAGGAGGGTCTCGGAGACTTCTCCCCTTCCAAAAGTACAGCCAGCTCCTTGGACTTCGGAGCGTGGCGAGACGCCTTGGACGCCTTGGTGGATGAAGGCGAGGCGAGGTGGACCTCCGGCTCGGTGGCCTTCTTCGGACGCAAGCCCTCCGATTTTCCCGCCAGTTTGGAGGTCGGCTCGGTACCCTCAGTCCCCGACGACTTCGTGGGGGCCTTGGAGGGTTTGTCGGTGGCACTGGGCGGTTTGGAGCCACGGGCCACATCGGAGGTGGTGGAAGGGGTCCTGGCCGGGACACACACCACGCTGGGAACGGCGGCTCTCCCAGATCCAACGCTGGACACACTGGCCCGAGAGGATGAGGCGGCGGGCGCCGAAGGCGGGACAGAAGATGACTGCGAGCCTCCCTCTTGCACCTTCCCCAGGGCAATCGCCAAAGTGAGCCGGGACTCATGGTTTTTCCAGGCCTGGGAGGAGAGGGATCTGCAGAGCAGGCAGGCCTTGGTGTCGTGGTCCTTGCCCAGGCACAGCAGGCAGGAGGAGTGCGGGTCCTGGACGGGCACCTTGCCCCCGCAAATGTCGCACTTCTTGAAAGGCGCAGGCATTTCCGAAGTCGTCAAAACCAATGGGAGAATCTGTAAACGAGGTCAACAGTCCGAAAGTCCGAAGTTACCAGGGGTGGGAGACAAAGAATGGTCAAGATACAGTCCGAGGTCAAAAAGTGAAAGTGATTCCAAGCAAGCAAAGCAAGCAAAAGTTCCCTGAAGCAGCTAGCGTGGCGGAAAAAAGGAACTGGGGAAAAGAGCGGGAAGGCAGGGGCCTTATAACGGGTGGGCGGAGTTACCGCCAAAAAGTTTCAATATGTTGCAGAGTTTACTCTGCCCAGTGATTCCAGTAGGTTCCGAGCAGCACTGCGCAGGCGCAGTGAAACCCATTTGTATGATTCGCAGAGACCACGAAGAAGAAATGCTGGTACTGCAGCCACAAGGTTGTGAGTTCAATCCCAGGGGCCTCCAAGGTTGACTCAGCCTTCCAGCCTTTGATAGGTCGGTAAAATATGTACCCAGCTTGGGGGTAATTGGCTTACACATTGCAAACCACTTAGAGAGTGCTGAGTTCACTGATAAGAGTTATAGAAATTTACATGCTATTGCAGTAAGTAAAATTTTATTCGGTCATTGACCAATACAATTACATGCTATTGCTATTCACATGATTACATACTACAAATGGGTGAGTGGGACTAGGCTTGAGTCAATTACTTGCTTAAGTTTACTCGTTGTTTCTGACTTATGGAGACCATAAGGTGAACCTATCATGGGGTTTTCTGGGGCTGAGAGTGTGTGACTCACCCAAGGTCACCCAGTGAGTTTCCATGGCTGAGGAGCGAACTGAACTCATATCTCCAGAGTTGTAGTCCAATGCTCAAACCACTACCTCACCCTGGCTCTCTAGGTTTATTTAGTAGAGATGAAATTTTTATTGGAGATTTACTGACTCACAGCCTAATTCCTTAGCTGTTATACCATCCCACACTAACACTCATTCCAAGCTTCCTACATTGATGTTTCTGCTCAGTGGTTCATAAAACAGTGATTGCCTCCTCAAGCAGTAACTTATTTGACCTTTTACTGTAAATATAACACACACGTTTGTGCTTGCATGCACACATGAGCATTTCTGAATCCCACACACAGGACCAAGTAACAAAAACTTTCTGATAGCATTTGAAAACTGAATCTCCCAAGGTTGCACTGGCTATCATTAGATGTACAGAAATAGAGGAGAGAGATAGTGAAAGTGACTGGATTCAAGAGCAGAGACTGGCTTGAAGTGATGCTAGTCCAGTTTATTTGAAATCAGGGAATTATATGGCATCTTTAAGCTCTGCAGTGTTTCAAAGCCCAGCTTTTTGAACTACTTCAGACTATTACTAGAGTCTATTGACTTTAACTGTTCAACAGATACTGCTAAAATTAGAAATGAGGCAACTTTAATGGGTTCAGAGTCCAAGTTTCGTCTGGTAGGAACCTTCACGAGCAACATGGAAAGGGGAAAAACACCTTGAAGTGTTTTAAGAAAAGAATATGTTTTGATGTTAAACAATAAGGAACCTGAAACGGAATTAAATGACGACTAACCATTTCTGGAGGCTTCCAGAAGAGGCAGTCCCCTCTCTGCTTTGTCAGAAAAAGGGTAGTTAAGGCTACCTTTCAGAGGAAGGAACCAGCAAAACAATCTTGCCTAAGTATTCCTTGCCTAAGAAAGATTCATGGGGTCACCATAAGTTGACTGGAGACTTCAAAGTGTGCATACACACATGCACAAGCACACACAGACAGAAAGGGTCTGGGAGTCACAAATTCAGGCAGTGGGTGCTAATGGCCCCAAGGCCATACGTCATTTACCTGACTAAAACATTCACCTAGTAGCTGCTACTTTCCAGGATTCAACAAAAGATACCAATTCATTGCAACAAATTACACCTACCATATATACTCGACTGTAAGTCGACTTTGTGTATATGGTGAGGTCAGCTTTTGGGGCTAAAATATGGATATTGGTATGACCTGTGGATACGTTGAGGGTCAGATTTCAGGAGGCAGCCCGGCTGGGGAGAGACTGCAGGAAGATTGGTCACCCTTCCCAGCCTCTCCCCAGCTAGGCTTTCTCCAAGGGTGACTGGTCTTGGGACCAATTGCCCTGCAGCCTGTCCCCAGCTGGGCTCCCTCCCTGGGAAAAAGCCTAGCTGGGGAGAGGCTGGAAAGGGTGACTGGTGACCCTACAACCTCGGTTGCCCTTCCCAGAAACTCACCAGCTGGGCTGTCCCTTGCAGAGGGAGCCTGGCAAGAGAGAGAGGCTCGGGTCAAGTACTGCACTGACCTGTGTGTAAGTCAACCCAGGTTCTTTGGTTCAATTTTTTGACCTAAATTTCTTGACTTATACACAAGTATATACAGCATGTAGATTCCAGCAATTTTAAATTTCATTCTTTTGATTTATATTATTCTGAACATGTGCTGGAAAAGCTATTTATATTTGTGGAGTTTGTAAGCTGGGAAGACTTTAAATAATTATTTAATCCTGTCAGCTGCATTATTTAATAGTGTGTCTTGTATTTGTTTAATCTCTTTGTAATATAAATGATTATTTAAAAGTTCTCCAAACTTACAAACTCCACAAATCTTTTCAGAGATAAGTTTGTTCACAGACAAATACAGGTTGAGTCTCCCTTATCTTAAATGCTTGGGATCAGAAGTAATTTTAATTTTTTCAGATTTTTGAATATTTGCATATAACTAATGAAATATCTTGGAGATGGGACCCAAGTCTAAACAGGAAATTCATTTATGTTTCTTATACACCTTATACACATAGCTTGAAAATAATTTTTACATATTATTTTAAATAATTTTGTATATGAAGCCAAGTTTATGTACACTGAACCATCAGAAAGCAAAAGTGTCATTATCTCAGCCACCCATGTGGACACTTTTGGATTTTTTGGATTTCCACATAAGGGATACTCAACTTGTACAGTAGCAATCAATTAAACAAAAAGAGACAGCCTTAATTCTGTTCTGACAAGCAAGAGTGCTGAAAGCTGACGTAGGGCCAAAGCACCAGATCAAGGCCATGGCAACTGCATGGCATAGCCCTGGTCTGGTGTTTTTCTGGCCCAAAAAGAAGCGTCAAAATGCTGCTCTTATTTGGGGTGGGAAAAGGGTGCAATT
Organism: Sceloporus undulatus; assembly: GCF_019175285.1. Classification (NCBI taxonomy): domain Eukaryota; kingdom Metazoa; phylum Chordata; class Lepidosauria; order Squamata; family Phrynosomatidae; genus Sceloporus; species Sceloporus undulatus. Next base: position 4,105 of record NW_024805086.1, read on the forward strand.
GCTGCTACCATGGCTTTTTGGCGAGTGTAAATGCTATGCCGCCAAAACACCGTGAAGCCAGCGCATGTGTGGTCAGCTCTGCAGCTTCTCGGCAGTGTGGGGGCAGCGTCAGAGCATATTGCATCTAAACACCGCACTCAGATGCTGTCCCCAACCCGCAGCTTACTCCCAGTCTGTTTTGCCCCATATCAAATTTGTTCATGACAAATATAGTTATATTCCTGGAATTCTTGAGCCTCAAATATTCAACTTCTGTTCATTCTGCATCAGCTCCGACTTCAAGCCAACTGTTACAAATGTAAGATTAGATGATAAACCTATGTTTGAACTCTATCAATCAAGGGTGTAAGCTTGTATGACTGAATGTCCCTACATCAAAAAAACTCAGTCCATACTGAGAACACAAATGTCAGTAATCCTTTCTCCTGGTTTGCTTTATATATTTATTAATATACATTTTGATTTTCCACTTAATTTGATAGAGACCTTATACTATATGCTACATGTAGCATCTCAAACAATGCAGAATCTCTGCCCATTTGGTTGCTTCAAGAAAAGCTGATTAATTCCCTTGTGTTTCAGACTTTGCACACAGAACTTCTCTAGTTTCACTAACCAGCTAGGACCTTTTCAAACCCCAGTGGTGATTCATAGGTGCCATATACCCAAACTTGTCACATATAAGAATTTGGCCAA
>NW_024805087.1:0-4799 GCF_019175285.1 Sceloporus undulatus
TCACTCCTATCATCGAATCATAGAGTTGGAAGAGATCACAAGGGCCATCCAGTCCAACTACCTGCCATGCAGGAACTCACAATCAAAGCACCCCTGACAGATAGCCATCCAGTGAAGAGATTATGCAGATTCCAATCTTATTTGATATATTGTGGCTAAATGCCCTGACTTTCCTGTCCTGAATCAGCAGGATCTCCAGATATGGTCCTTATATGTCATGGGTAGTTTTCCTGCACCAGAGTGCCTTCTTGGCTACCTGCCTAAAACATCCCTTTCCTATTAAGTTGATATCAAAGGTCGACTCATGTCGAAGGAGGACTAATCAATGGCGTATCAGACCATAACATTATGCTCACCAAGTTATGCAGCAGGAGTACAGTGCTACCTTGCTAGAGAACTGTGACACTGTACAACCCTCTATACATTGTATATACATGTGTATTGTGCACTACACATTCATGTGCATTGCATGGCTATGTTAATTTTTGCACCACATAGCAATTCTGGTTCCACAATCTTTCAGCTGCTTTTGTGGGGGAATGTACACCTGTGTATTTTGCCAACAGGATGCCAGACATAGACGTCAGTAGACTTGTAGTAGATTTAAATGCAAAAACCACCCTGTTGTTTGACAATAAGAATATATTGTTACAGCCTGGGAAGGCCTTGGTGCTAACCGCAGCAAAAGCATATGCTCACTCATATGCTTCATTTTCCACACAGGCAAATGAATGAATATTTGTGACATTCAGCTCTCTCCTGCTTCCCTGTCAGACATTTATTCCCTTTCCATTTTGTAAGGTTTTGATATTTAAAATGACCATCTGGTTCAACAGAGCACTGGTTGAATAATAGATCAAACATCTCTTTGGTGTGTTTAATCAATGATGTACATTTTTGCTTACTTTCATCAGAACAGTGTTCAGTTTAGATCTGCTACATAGACTCTCCTACATAATGCAAGCCATGATTAAGACTCCCTTGTCCTTTCTTCTTTTCTCATTCTAAAGACAGCTGCTTCTTGGCAGCTAAAGGTATCAAAAGACTCAGTTTAAGACATGTTGAGACTCCTAAATTGTTGGAAGACAATACAGGTCCTTTGCTGTTGACAGTATTTAGCGGAGCTCTGATGCTTGATAGTCAATACAGATGCAATTCACTGAGTAGTGAGCAATAGGGAGACAGCTGTGTCAAGTTCATTTCTACATAGAAAACAAACAAACGCAATTGTCTCAGCAGCCCAAAGCCAAAAACCAAAACCAAAACTACAAATCTCCAATAAACACTAGAAAACAAATGTGTCCCCTCCCCCATTCTACATAATTATACCACTTTGATACCACTTTCACTGCCATGGCTACAGCCTATTGAATCTTAGGATTTGTAATTTCATGAAGTATTTGGAATTCTGCGTCAGAGAGCTCTAATGTCTCACTGAATTATCAATCCCAGGATTCCATAGCTTGGGGCCCTGATAATTGAATGAGCACTTTCCCCCATATATGCTTGCCCAAGTATTCAGACCTGTCAGAGGGACCCTGCTCTGTGTTCTGCTGGTGGAGCATTGTGGTGAAGAAGCATACAGGCTGTGGCTCCCCACATGCATACTGCCCTTTCCTTGGAGGCCTGACTGGTGGCAACATTTGTTTCTTTTCGCTGCCAGGTCAAGAAGACATGACTTTCTATAAAAGCCTTTGGATATTAAATTGTTTTAAAGCATGTATGCTGGCTGGAATTAAATATGGGACTTCCATCTTTGTAAGTGAACTTACCTATGTGGAAAATACAAATGATCAGTTTTACAATGTCCATTTACCTAGCGACTAGTGAGCCGTTACTACTTATGGGCATCTGTTGTACAATGTTGGAGTGATTGATGCATTGTAGCCCAAAGCAGCTCCCCAAAAACTTCACTGGATACATGCAAAATGCATCTGAACAACAAAGATTCAACCCAGATTCAAGCCACATTATTTTCACCATCTGAATAAACCCTTATTGATTGGAATAAGGAGTCCTTTTTAATCATGTAGACAAGCCCTTAAACAGCAGGTAAAGCCCTCTATGGGAGCAAGTTTGGTGTAGTGGTTTGTGTGTCGGACTATGACTCTGGAGACCAGGGTTCAATTTCCACCTTGGCCATGGAAATCCACAGGGTGACCTTGGGCAAGTCACATTCTCTCAGCTTCAGGGGAAAGGCAATGGCAAACGTCCTGTAAACAAATCTTGCCAAGAAAACCCCATGATAGGTTCTCCTTCGGGTCACCATAAGTCATCGGAAACAACTTGAAGACACACAACTACAGTGGCAACAACAAAGCCCTGTGTCTGCATGCTTTCATTCTCTAATCCACTCATTCAGACTCTAAATATTAGAGAATGGGTTTTTATCAGGAATGTCTATGTGAAAAATGCAATAACGGTGAAAGAAAATTGTCTGAGAGGCAGTTTAGCCATCACTATACCGTCCTTGGCATGCTCAGTGCTTTGTATATGTAAAGTTAAACACTGAGGTCAGACTTAACTATAACTATGCCCCCTTCTCCTTGTATTCACATAGCCCTGTCCCTAGTTAGCTTTTACTTGTTTCTTGTCTTCCTGAAACATAAATAATGTTAATTTTAGCAAGGCCCAATAGCTATTTTAATAAAGCACTGTCACGCTGGTAGCTACTAATTATTCAGTCATTTTATATAATTCCATTTAACACTGAGGCAGTTTTTAAAGTGTATTATTAGTTGTTCATAACAATAGAGGCTTTCTTTAAAAGTTATTCTCAGAATTTCCATTATGGTAGAGTCTTTCTTTTCCTAAAAGGGTATGTGATGCCAAAAAGAAAGAAAGAAAGAAAGAAAGAAAGAGAAAAGAGATGTTTTTAATAGAATGAACTATTTCGTGAGAGTTTCTCTTGTTGCTTCTGTCTATAAGTTTTTAATTCCGGAATAACTGGTTGCTCTGTGTAGCGAAAATAAACTAACTTCCCTGTCCCCGTAGACCTTTGCATTGTGTGCCTCATTTTGATTTTGGTTGATGTGTGCCTCCAAGTCATTTTTTATTTATGCAAACCCTAAGGTGAACTATCATAGGCTTTTACTGGCAGGTTTCTTGGGGGGGGGGTTGCTATTGCCCTCCTCTGAGGCTGAGACAGTGTGACTTGCCCATGATCACCCAGGGGGAGTTTAGGCTTGAGCGGGGAATCAAACCCTAGCCTCTAGAGTTGTAATCCAATGTTCTCTGTAAGAGTTCTCTGACAGAGAAGACTAAATATCTGACAAAACTGCAAATCCCCAAATTCCAAAGCACTGAGCCATAGCAGTTGAAGCACTTCAAACTGTATTAATTCTGCAATGTAGATGTAGTCTTAGAAACACAGTTTAGGCACCATGTACAGGCAAAGTGACCAAGGAAATGTGAACACAGCAAAGGGAAAAGTTTTGGGTATTTTTGATTATCAACATCTCACTCCCTGCAGTGGGAAAATTTGTCCTAAGTAAAGCAAAGCCAGAGAGGCACAGTGCATCTCACCATAAGGGCAAATGGAAAGTGGGTAATGATAGAGCATATTAACACTACTTAAAACCAACAGTTTAATGTCCTCTCTTGAATCAAATATTCAGTTAGTTTAGTTTAGCTGTTTTCACATCTAGCATCTAAGAGGCCCATTCTAAAGCAATGCAATTAGCTTAATGAGATTATAAAGCATGTTAATGCCCATAATTAGGGGGAAATGTTTCTACTGTTTCTACGTTTCTCTTAATATGTATTGATTTAATACTGTGGTAGTGTTGCAAAGAAAGACCTATTTTGAGACCAGTGTTCTTGGCTATTAAATTGCTTGGTTTGTAGAATAATGAAAGAGACACCATGACAGATTGGTTTTAATGTATCAATAAATCATTTTAGATACCGTTGAAATGAAGTCTAATGTAGGATTTACGCTAGGAAGAAATGCTGTGCTTTAAAACTTGGGTCACTAATATAATCAAGGCCAGGATAAAATAGAATATTTAAATGGCAAATTAATTTATAAAGCTACAGGGTCTTTCATCCCTTTCTCGCCCAACTGTTTCTGGATTTAGAAACTCATCAAAAATACAAGCAAACTCTTTGACGTATCCCAAAAGAAAACTTGTGGGGCATGCAATGTCAGAGTGTGGTCAAGATGCCAAACGTTATTAAGGAGGAAGAGAAGACCAGGTAAGACAGGATGCAGCAATTTGCTTTGCCCTGAGTCTACAAAAAAGCAGTTAATTGAATGCTAACTGATTTTGTACTTTCAACTCAGTTTGCAGCAGCTGAAGTGCGTTGAGGACAAGACACAAAGATGTTTATCACACTAATAATAATAATAATAATAATAATAATAATAATAATAAAATTTTATTTATATGCCGCCCTTCCTTCAATCAGGGCGGCTTACAACATGTTAAAATACAATCAAAACAAAATAAACACAAAACAAAATACATATTAAAACAAACCAACAGTAAAAAGCCCCATAGCCCGACCTCTTGGCCACGAAAGAGGGGGGAGGCCCACAGGATATTTATTCGGGGAATGCCTGTTGGAATAGGAAGGTTTTAAGGTCCTTCCTAAATTGGGCCAGGGTAGTAGACAAGCGGAGCTCTGTGGGCAGCGCATTCCAAAGGGCTGGGGCAGCTATGGAAAACGTCCTCCGTGTAGTGGAGACTAACCTGGCCCCAGGCACCTTCAGTAGCTGCTGCCCAGACGTTCTGAGGGTGCGAGGCGGAATGTACGGGGAGAGGCGGTCCTTTAGGTATCCTGGGCCCAAGCCATTT
>NW_024805088.1:0-4798 GCF_019175285.1 Sceloporus undulatus
CTCAGGAGAGAAGACCTAGATGAAAGTAAAGTTATTTCATTACCACCAGTGCTACCAAAGGGTGGGGATGTGTTTGTGTACTGTTCCTCCACTCCTGTTCCTAAACGTGAGCATGATTATCGTTTTGACCAGTACAAGTGGGTAGCAAGGGGGTCAAATTTCCATCGGAAGAGGTTGCACCCCCCAGTTGTATTGAAAAGATACTACTATCTAAAGGACCCAAATGGATCCTGGAAAGACTTGCTGCATGGTTTCAAGAGACATATATATTGCCTCAGGGAGTCCACAGACCCAAGAAAACTATATATTATCCACTATTTGGGTGATGAAACATTGCACCAACCTTCCATTCATGGTAACAGGAAGCATTCAAAGAAGCCTTTTGCTGGCACTATGAAGCAGACTTTAGAAAAACTAGACATGGAATTAAAGTCACATAAAAGCCCATTGAAAGCCTATAAAGATTTACAAACGATTGCATCGTTGGGCAGTTCTCACAGACATATGGCCACTGATCGTCCAGGTGATTTGAAACAGGTTCAAGATGCATCATACAAACTCAAGCAGAAGGAAAGACTTAGCAATGATGAAATATTCAGCCTTGTGGAACTCTCATACCATCTTGAAAATTTTATCATGAAGTTCACCTTAATTCCCAATCTCACAGTTTCCTTTGGACATCCTGATATCATCGCAGAGGCAAAAGCTCTCCTCTCCCTCTCATGTGAAGATGCATCCTTGCCACAACTTGTGTCCTATGACACAACTTTCAAACTAGGCGATTTCTATTTATCTCCCACAGTGATAAGAAACATTGTTTTAGAAGAAGATCCAATACTCCCTGTTGCATTTCTCCTACATGCCAAGAGATTCGGGGCGTGCCATGCTGATTTTGTGTGTGAAATGCTTTCCAAACTGGGAACAGACAAAATGGGAAAAATACCATTTATAACAGACCGAGAAAGAGGTATTGTTCAACCTTTGGCAGAGAAATTTCCACAGATTCCAAGGGTACATGGCAGAAATCATATCCTGAGAGATGTGAGGATGTGGGTAAAGGCTCATGGTGGGAAGAAAGATCACTTGACAGTTTTAAAAGACCATGTGACGGAAATGCTGAATTCATCATCCCAAAAGCAATATCAGTCCAAATATGAGGAATATAGTGTGCTGTGGAGTCGGCCATTTAAAGAATATTTTGATAAAGAACTGAATGATTGCATTCCCAAATATGCTGCAAAATTCCATGTTGAAAAATTTGCTGCATTCAGAAGTGACCTAACTGCAACTAATAACATCAGCGAGAGCATGAACAAGATGATTAAGGATGAGATGGACTGGAAAGAAATGCCAGTTGATGCTATGGTACTCGCAATGTACTATATGCAAACATATTTCCTCTATGAGTTCAAACGAGCATATTGTGGACTGGGAAATTATTCTCTAAAAAAGCAGTTCTTACACCTACAGAAATCACCCTTGGATATGGATTTCCCTTTATTTTACCCTCTTGAAACAATTATCGAAAACATAAAAGCCGCTCAAGATCAGGACCCTCCCAGGACAGGTGTGAAAAAGTCAAAGCACTATCGCATGAGCCAGACATCTCTAGCTAAGCTGTGCAAGGACTCTGGAGAGGTCAGTCTCTGCTGTCAGTCAGGCACCTTCAATGTCCGTGATGTTTGCAGTAGGAAAATGCAAGCAGTTACACTTTTTCCGCCACCTGCACACTGTTCCTGCAACAGTACAGGGAAATGTTATCATATTATTGCTGCTCAAATGTCAATTTGTTACATGGAACCAGTTGATAAGTGTGATTATTCTCTATCGACACTCATGAAAAGAAAGAGAGGTCAGTCAAAGAAAGCTGGAAGGAAACAACCCAGATCAGATGACTATGACTACAGGGTAAGCCCAGCACCTGATTCCATGGTCAGTATGTCACACCACGAACATCTTCCTCCAGGTGACCACAAGATCCCTGACACAGTCCTCAATATTTCAGAAATGGAAGGAGCAGATTTCTCTGTGGCTGCACAAGAGGCTGGGTTAATAAAACATTCAACACCAAAAAAGGAAGTCACAGAACAACAGCAGGCTGCAGCACATGGGAAACCATGGAACACAAAACCAAGCGTAAAAGACCAGAAATGTGTGACAAAACTACCAGCTGTACTAAAGGAATCATTACACCCTGGAAAATGGCTCTTGGACGAAGTTATTGATGAAGCCATTTCTAGTTTCATCTGTCAGCACCAGTTAAATGATAAAATCCTGCTCTGCCCAACATACATATATAAAAGTGTTGCCTTAGGTAATGCCGATTTTTTTTACAGTTTTCTGGAGACAAATTTTGCTCTCAACAAAAGTTTGCTTCTGGTACCATTCAACACGGATATTACTGGTCCTGGCCTGCATTGGCTCCTTGGGATTATTGTGTTTGCAACTCAGGAGGTAATTATAATTGATTCAATGAAAAACAAAGAAAGAACACAGCAGCATGGACACATTCTTCTGTGCCTTGTGGCAGCCTGTTATCAGTTGGCATTGGTGACCTTGCAAACAGACTTGAAAGAATGGAAGGTGTTGTTATGTGAGGATACACTACAACAAACCAATTCCTACGACTGTGGAGTACACACGATATTAAATGCATATGCAGTCATATGTGGTGAGGAATGCAGCAACATTGTAAGTGAGACAGCAAGGTCCTGGATAGCCATACAGGTAGCCAGGCACATGAACTGTGTTTGCAAGAACAGAAAGATGATGAAAAGAAGGAATCCTGAGTACACCCATATGCACAAAAAAGTACCACAAATATCTTCAGATGTGGAGGTTGTGGAGGCAGCTTTGTCCACATATATATTACAGCTAACCAACAGAGAGGCAAGTCGGTGGTCAACATGTCCCCAAACCTCCTGTAAAGGAAACTTTGGACAAGAGGACACAATGGTTTTATGTTGCAGTTGTAGGACATGGTATCATATAGCATGTCTAGGGCAGAATGTTGTTCCATTACCAGACTACTACATTTGCAATCAATGCAATCCATGAAGATAAATTCATGCAGAGGTTCCTGTTCTGTGCTCATGTACTGATGCAAGGACATGGGAGGGAGACAGTGGTAAAGGTAGGAAAAACAGACATGACCAAAGACATAGAAGATTATCGCACATCGTTCTCAGAACGTTCCGTGTCGTAACGTGATGGGAACGTTCCTGGAACAGATATTACCGCATTGAGCAAACTGGAACATGATGGGAACGCATTTTACCGCACAGCGCTTCCATTTTCTTGAGTCTGTTCCCAGAACGGTTTGCTGTAGCGCATGCGTATTACATTTTGTGGGCTGTGTACTGATGACGTCTCCACTCAGTGGTTGTTTTGACCCGGAAGACGTCCGGTGACTTCCTTGTGGGGTGTAAAGATGGCGTCGGAGACAGCATTTTTTGATCTTGTGAGCATGGTAGAGAAAGAAGAAGAGCGAAGAAGGAGAATAATGAGTCGCATTGCCAGATCGCTTGTCCTCATAGCGCGCTGAAGGGCCACTCTGAGTAAGATTGCAGTTATGGCTGCCAGCGGCAATCTAGATATATGTCTGGCATGGATGGTCGACCTGGCCCGCATTCCACGTTGGTGGCAGCAACCCCGTGAGCGGACCAACTGGTGGAGTGACGAAGTCCTCCAGCGATGGGATAAACGACTTGTGGGTTCTAACTTCCGCATGTCTAAGAAACCTTTTTGATCTGGCTCCGCATCTTGAGACCAGAGCTGAGCATGGGGAGTCTAGATTCCAGAGTCCCATCCCGGTGGAGAAGAGAGTGGCCCTGACTATTTGGTGGCTCTCAAGCCCTCTGATGTATAGGAAGGTGGCTTCCCATTTTGAGGTTGGAACATCCACAGCTGTAGAAATCGCAATCAAGGTGTGCCTTGCCATGGAGAAGCTGCTGCTGAAGAAAACTATCCAGCTTGGAAACTACCACACGGTGTGTATTATGTCCACTGTAATATTATTGTAAAACCAAAACTTCTGGGTGCAAATGCATAAATGCATATCTAAAGATATATAGGTTTTGCTTATATAATACCATTAAGATATGTTTACATTCTGCCTTTTCCTTGTGGAATCAGGTATGAAAAAAAAATAAAGGTTTTCAATTACCCTGACAATTATGAGGGTGGGTTAATGGTCCTGGGCTTGGGGCCTGCATTTAAAAGGTGCATCTCTGCTGCTGGCCTCTCTCTGATCCATCATGGTTCCTACTGTTGCAATGTAAATCTGATAGCAATTTAAGGCTAATACCAAGCATGAAAACTTAACTGAAGGCTGTTCTTGAAACCATTGTGGAATAATGTTGCTATCATTATAGAAATGTTTAGGTATATAGAGCACGGTAAACCAATTTCTGAGAACATAGGTGTAGTTTATCAACAATATATTTTAACATTTTAAAACGCTATCCCATCTGGTTGCTTGTTTCCATTCTGTAAAGAAAGCGTGCATCTATATAAACTGTATATACATAATGTGACAACATTTCTGTATGCACATGGTAACATACAAACCTTTTTCTTCAAATCAAAACCCGTTGATAACTGGGTGCAAGGCTAAATGGTATCAGTCCCCCATTATCGGTCACACAGGACACGTAACAGGGTAAACATTGAATACTGAAACATATATTTGGTATCAAAAGAGAACCTTTCTGCTATATGTTTCCCTTATGGGGAGAATTTTTTTTCCTTGATTATCCTGCCACTACGAGAACTACATGGTTTATTTATTTATTTATTT
>NW_024805089.1:0-4797 GCF_019175285.1 Sceloporus undulatus
AAATCAGCGTTAGCATGCAACAGCCCCTGCCTATGATGTATTGTAAAGGCATATGGCTGTAATGCCATATACCAACGGGTTATGCGTGGATTGTTATCCTTCATCGAGGCCAACCATGTCAATGGGGCGTGATCAGTAATTAATTGGAACGGCGCCCCCCACAAATAATATCTCAACTCTGTTATTGCCCACTTAATGGCCAACGCCTCCCTTTCAATGGCCGCGTACTTCCTCTCCGCCTCTTTCAGTTTTTTGCTAAGAAACAACACCGGGTGTTCCCCATCCTCCCAAACTTGTGATAAGACAGCTCCCAAGCCTACTTCCGAGGCGTCGGTTTGTAGTATGAACGGCTTGGAGAAATCTGGGGCTCTGAGTACCGGAAAACTGTATAAATGTGCTTTTAACGAGTCTAATGCTTGTTGTTCCTCTCTACCCCACCTAACCCTCCGGGGCTGCCCCTTTTTCGTCAAATTTGTTAGGGGACAGGCAATGTGGGCAAAATGCGGGATAAATCTTCGGTAGTACCCCACTAACCCTAGGAACTGCCTCACCTGTTTCTTAGTCTGAGGAATACCCCAATCCTGTATCCTTACCACTTTATCCATCAAAGGTTTTATCAACCCCTGTCCCACCGAATGCCCCAAGTATTTGACCTGCTTGCAGGCGATGGCACATTTCTTTGGGTTTACCGTTAGCCCCGCCCTCCTTAGGGCCAACAATACTTTTGTCAAATGCTCCAAATGCTCTTCCCAGGAATTGCTATAGATAATTATGTCATCTATGTATGCTGCAGCAAAGTCCCCTAAATCCTTCAAAATCACATCCATTGCCCTCTGGAAAGTAGCTGCTGCTCCATGTAAACCAAATGGCATGCGTGTAAATTGAAATAGACCTCTCGGTGTTGCAAAGGCAGTCTTTTCTTTATCTTCAGGCCTCAACTTAATTTGCCAATATCCCTTAGTCAAATCAATGGAGGACAAATATCTCGCCTGTCCTAACCTTTCCAACAAATTAATGGTACCCGGCATGGGATAGGCATCAAACTTTGAAATTTTGTTGACCTGCCTAAAATCTATACAAAACCTCACTGATCCGTCCGGCTTAGGAACCATCACCGGCAGGCTTCGCCAAGGACTCCTGGAAGGTTCAATAACCCCCAGGGCCAGCATCGTCTCTACTTCTTTATTTATTGCCTCTTGCACCCTCCAGGGCCAGGGTCTAATTGGCAACCTTACTATGACCTTAGGTTCTGTCTGAATAGTATGCATAATGACTTCAGTACAACCCGGTCTCCCTTGGAAGACGTCTTCGAACTGTTTTTGCAAATCTCTCACCTGTTTCTCCTGAGATTCTGCTAAAGGAGACATAATAGGTACTTCTCCAGTCTCCAGAAACTCGTTAGTTTGAGGCCCTATCATCCACTCCTCTTCCTCAGAATCATTAATCACTTCCGTGCAAAGGGCCTCTCGAACTTTCCACGCCTTCAAAAGATTAATGTGAAAGATTTGTTTACGCACAGGATCATTCCCCACTTGGACTTCGTAATCCACAGGGCCTACCCTCCTGAGCACCTCGAAAGGCCCTTGCCATTGAGCAAACAGCTTAGCCTTCTGAGTGGGCAGCAACACCAAGACCCTCTGTCCCACTGTCAATTCCCTCTCCTTAACCTGCCTATCATACCACCTCTTCTGTTCTTCCTGGGCCTTGCGTAAGTTATTTCTGGCAATCTGACCAATCTCCGCAAGCCTCTGCCTCATTTGTAAGACAAATTGTAACTCCGATCGGGGATTTGACCCCTCTTCCTCCCAGCCTTCCTTTACAATGTCTAGGATTCCCCGAGGCCTCCTCCCATATAGTAATTCAAATGGTGAAAACCCCAGGGAGGACTGGGGAACCTCCCTAAAAGCAAAAAGTAAGGGTTCAATCAATTGTGGCCACTGCTTGGGATGTTCCCCTATAAACTTCTTTAACATGGTTTTCAGGGTCCTATTAAATCTTTCGACCATCCCGTTCGCCTGGGGATGGTAAACGGAGGTTTTCAAGGGTTTAACTCTCAACATCTCCCACATTTTGGCTAGGGTTTGACTCATGAAGTTCGAGCCCTGATCAGTTAAAATTTCTCGGGGAAATCCCACTCGGGAAAAGAGTTTGATCAGCTCCTGTGCTATTCTGGAGGCATTAATCGTCCTTAACGGGATAGCCTCGGGGTAGCGGGTAGCACAGTCCACCACCACCAAAAGATACCGATACCCTCCAGCTGCCACTTCTATAGGTCCGACGATGTCCATCGCAATCCTGGAGAACGGTTCTTCCACAATTGGAAGGGGCATCAGCTTCCCACCAGGGGCCCCTTTCCCTTGTACCAGCTGACACTGCGGGCAAGACTGACAAAAGGTCTTCACTTCCGCGAAGACTCCAGGCCAATAAAACCTCTTGTATCACTCTCTGTATTGTCTTTTCTACTCCTAAATGGCCTGACATGGGAATTTCGTGGGCTAACCTTAGCACCACCTGCCGTAGGGCTCTGGGGATTACCAACTGCTCTTCCGGGGCCCCTGGGCCCCCCTCCGGCGGGACCCGATACAACAAATCCCCTTTCATCACGAAGCGCGGTCTGGTCTCCCCTCCCTCCAGAGTGGCCTGCCTTAAGGCTTCCTGTAAGCATTCATCATCCTGCTGCCAAGCCACTACCTGAGCCCGCTTAACTCCTCCCAACTCCACCTCCAAAGCTTTCGTTACCTCCCCTTCTAACACCTCCGGCTCCTTTAACAGCCTTCTCCACCCCTGCCAATCTCGCCCCAGTAAGGCCTCCCTCCTCAAGGTCGGAACTACCCCCACTCTCATTCTCCTGGCCACTCCTTCCACCTCTAAGTGAACCCAAACTACATTATATGCCTTCAAGTCCCCATGTACACACCTCACATAGATCTTTTGAACCGGATGCCCCCCAGGGACCTCCCTTACTAAGGTCTGGCTGCATCCAGAATCCACTAAAGCTTGTATTTCTTTACCATTTACCTTAACCTTTAATACCTTCCCTTTTTCTTCTTCTCGCCTTACCTGAGATGCCTCCCAGGTATCTCCCCAGGAGCACTCCATAACCGGGCAGTCCCTTCTTATGTGTCCCTCCATCCCACAGGAGTAGCACACCACGGCCTTCTTGCCTGCTTCCTTCGCCCCGCTCTCTGCCGCGGTGCGGGAGACTTCCATCGGTCTGGTCCCAGGGCCTTCTTCTTTCGCCGGTTGGGCTGAGGGAACCCCTTTTCCTTGAAACTTCCAGGCCGTAGGAGCTCCTTTCCCCCCCCCTCACTGGAACGCCTTCAGCTGCACGACGAATCCTAGCCACCTCAGTTTCTTCCGCGGACGCAAAGGCCTCCATTAAGGTAATGGCCTTCTCCAGATTCTGGGGTCTATGGCACCGTACCCAGTTCCGAGCTTGGGCCGGCAAACTTCCCACGAATTGCTCCACCAGGACGAGCTCCGCTACCTCCCCTGCCGTGCGCTCCGCAGGTTTCAGCCATCTCAAACCACTGGCCCTAATCTTTTGCCCCAAGGTCCTGGGGTGCATCCCCGGCTTCCACCTCAGTTCCCTCAAACGAATTCGGTATGTATCCTCGGATATATTCAGGGTTTGCAGGATGGTCTCCTTGACCCTCCCATAGTCCCGCGCCTCCTCCGAGGAAAGAGTGTCCACCGCTTCCTGGGCGGGTCCGGTTAAACAGGGTGTTAGGATTAAGGCCCATTGCTCTTGGGGCCACTGAGCGGCCGCCGCCACCCTTTCAAAGGTGTTGAGGAAGGCTTCCACGTCGTCTTGTGGGCCCATCTTCATGAGCTTAAGGGGGTTAAGCCCCACCGACCAAGTCAACCCCCTCTCCCCTTGGCCCACCGGTTGTGGGGACCTCCACAAGGTAGTCATCTGGGAAACCAACTGGTTCTGTGCTGCCTGTTGCGCCGCGCAAACCTGCTCCAAAACACGAGTCTGCTGGGCGGACACGTGCTGTAGCAGGAGTTGTTGTTGTTCCGCGAACCAGACGAATAGCTGCTCTTGGGAGGTTCCAGTCCCCGCCCTAGGGGCGTTGCCCGCATTCTCCACCAGTGTGGGCGGGGTTGGCGCCGCGGGTTGCATGATGGGAAATGTAGTGCACAGCCCAGTCACTCCCAGCCAGCCGATAAACCTACTTCACTCCTGCTATGTTGCCAAACGAGTGCTCTTTAATACAAACAATCAGGTGAGTGACACAATAACAGGGAACTTCTTTGACACAGTCCAACTATATACAAACTTTCTTTCCAGCCAGGCTACCCAGTCTTTCAATGAGAGAGAAGTTGGCTGCCTCCTATTCCCGGGCACGTCCTCCGGAATGCTTCTCCAGCGGTTCTCTGTCAGCTTTCTCCCACGGTCCGGGTCTTGGCCCTTGTTCCCAGCACTCCCCTTTTCCGTCCCACCATTCCTCCACCAGGCTAGGGGCGCTTCGGTTTTCCCATCCCTCCTCACACACGAATGGGAAGTCCCCTTCCTCTCTAGGGTCTCGAAGCTGTACCGCCTCGTGGGGGCCCAAGGCCCGCGGACTATGCTGGCTCAGTAAGGTTATAGGCCTTCCCACTCTCCTGGGGCTCTGAGTTACCTTTCCTAGCCCTCGTCCGACCGCCTCACCGCGTCCCCCTCTTCCGCGTCTCCTGCCTCCCGCGCACACCTGCTCCTCTCCTTTTATTCCCCTCTCCGGCCCCGCCTTCTCTTCCTCCTCCTCTCGAGTAGCCCTTTCGGGATCTCTCTCCACCTGATCGCTCCCACCCTCT
>NW_024805090.1:0-4795 GCF_019175285.1 Sceloporus undulatus
ATTATTATTATTATTATTATTATTATTATTATTATTATCTTGTGGAATCCTGGAATTTGCAGTTTTACGTGGTCTTTAGCCATCTGTGCCACAGAGTGCTGGTGCCTCACAAAACTACAAACCCCAGGATGCTGTAGGAGGAGCCATGGCAGTAAAAGTGGTGTCAAACTGCATTAATTCTACAGTACAGATGCACCCATAGTGGTGATTGCTTCGAGTAGTATCAAAGGCAGACCTTTTCCACCAGGTTTTCTAAAGCATTTCCATACAGCTTCTCTCTTTAAACACTGGACACTACATGCCTTTTCCTTAACCTTCCCCATTCCTTGTTCCTTGTATGTCATATCTGAAATTTAGATTGTAAGCATAAGGGAGCGGATTGTCATCCCACCTATCTTATAAGGTCTCTTTGGGAGTCATTTTGAATGAATAACAGGATTTAATTTCTCTAAAGAAAGCCTTTATTAATGGCTTTATAACTAACAATTTTATCCTGTTTGTACATGTGCATGATTTTAACTTGTTCAGATTTGTTCAAGAGTTTAATATGCTTCTAGACTATAAATTATTTCTTACTCATTTCACATTTTAAATTGTTTAAATGGATTTTATTTTATACCACACTGAGAGCTTTTTAAATAGGGCAGGATTTAAATATTTTGATAAATAAACATACAGCAACAGTAATTATTATACCATCCCTGGTTGATAAAAAAAGCAGCTGAAAAAAAGAGAATTTACGAGGAGAAATTGGTTAAGATTAATGAAGAACTAAAAAGATTGGAACTAACATTAAAGAAGGACCCAAATAATATGAAGATTCAATATGAGATAAAACTCCTTCAAAAACAAATTAGACTTCATTTAATGGAAGAAATGGAAAAGAAAATGAAATTTGTGAAACAAAGATACTTTGAATCAGCCAATAAGTCAGGTAAAATTTTGGCAGCACAATTGAAGAGGAAGAAAGCTAAACGTACAATAACAGCGATAAAAGATGAAGGTAATGTAATTACAAACCAAAAGAAAATTTAAAAAGTATTCCTAAATTACTATAAGGAGCTGTATAAGAAACCAAATGTGGATGAAGCAAAAATAGCCAAATATTTGGAAAGGTTGAATTTGAAGGAGTTTATGGAGGAGCAAAGCGACAAGTTAAATGAACCAATTACTTTGCAGGAGCTTTCACAAGCTATTCATAATAGTAAAACCAGCAAATCCCCTGGTCCGGATGGGTATATAAGTGAATTCTACAAAATTTGTGAAGAACAATTGAGAGATCCTTTAGTGAGCGTGATGAATGAAGTCATGATTGATAAGTTACCCCAAACAGGGACACAATCAAATACGATACTGATACCTAAAGAAGGCAAAGATTTATTAAGTCCAAAAAATTATAGACTTATTTCATTGCTAAATTTTGACTATAAATTGTTTGTATCAATATTGGCTTCAAGATTGAAATTAGTATTAATGGATTGGATTCACCCTGACCAAAATGGCTTTCTCCCTAAGAGAAAGATCAGTGAGAACATTAGGAATATACTTAATTTGGTTGAGATTCACGAGAAGAAAACTGAAAAAAAATTGGCTATGTTTTTCATTGACATGAAGAAAGCCTTTGATAATGTATATTGGAAGTTCATGTTTGGGGTATTGAGAACTATAAAGGTAGGGAAAGGATTTATAAAAATGATTGAAACAATATATGATAAGCAAGAAACAAAGATTATAGTAAATGAAGAGAAAACAAAATCTTGTCCTATATATAAAGGGGTTAGACAGGGTTGTCCCCTGTCTCCCCTGTTATTTCTAATGGTTTTGGAACCTTTGTTAATTAATATTCGAGCGAATCAGATAATCGAAGGTTTCTAATTAAAAGGTCAGGAGTACAAACTGAGAGCATTTGCGGATGACCTGGTGTTAACTATTTCTAACCCTGTGGATAGTAGCAAGCAGATATTAAAAATTCTAAAGAAATTCGGTAAGGTCACTGGTTATCGTACGAATATTGACAAGACAAAAATATTGGCTATGAATTTCACAAAAGAGGAAAAGATAATAATAGAGCAAAAAACAGGATTTAAATTAGAAAAAAAGATTAAATATTTGGGTTGTATACTAACTACTAAAAATTCGGATTTCTTCAGAAACAATTATGAAAAGACTTGGGAATTGATTAAAAAGGAATTAGAAAGATGGGGGAAATTAAATTTATCATGGATGGGTAGAATTGCTACGATTAAGATGGTGGTTCTGCCCAAAATTATGTACCTATTTCAGACACTCCCAATAATATTAAATGACAAACCATTCTTGAAGTGGGAAAAGGACTTGAATAACTTTATTTGGAATAATAAAAAACTGAGGGTAAAGGTTAAAATGATGCAAGACTCTATAGAAAAAGGGGGACTTGTATTACTGAACCTGAAATGGTACTACAGTGGATCCTTGTTATACGCTGGGGTTTGGTTCCAAGATCCCCAGTGTATAACAAAATCCGTGTATGCTCAAGTCCCATTAAGTATAATGACATACCAAAATGGTGTCCCTAATAAAAAATGGAACATCAAGGTAAATTTGTACTTTTTTGGAACATTTTCAATCCATGTATGCTTAAATCCGTGAATAAAAAATCCGTGTATAAGAAGGGCCGACTGTATTATGCAGGAGTTTTGGACTGGTTAGCCAATTGGATAAGATTAGATAAAAAAGGGTACTAAATTTAGAGAAAATAGATTTAAAATACGGCCTACATGGATATCTATTCTATGGGGAAAGTAAATTAGACAGAAACTTTAGTGAACATATATTAAGAAAATCATTGATTAGGATCTGGGAGAAATATAAAAAAGATGGTGTCCTTAAATACCACTATGGGGGTCTCTCAAAGAAGCACTGTATAACCAAGTGGTGATCAAAGAAAATACTTGAGTAACATATGCGGACTTAACAAAGTTAAAGGAAGGTGTGAGAACTATGAAAATTCAAGAAAAGATGGAAGCAGAGGGTTATAGGTGCGATTGGTTCTCATACAGGCAGTTTAAAGAAAGGTTTATGATGGATACAAAAACGGATGGTATAGGATTAGCTGAATTACAATTAGAAACCATTATTACAAACCCGGAAAAAAAAACCAGATTTCTAAATTTTACAAGTTAATTAGAAACTTTGAATTAGAGGCTGAGATCATTAAAGACTACATGATAAGTGGGCAAAGGATTTGAAGACGACGATCCAACTAGATCATTGGGAAAGACTGTGGAAAAGGATATTGAAAATATTCCATAGTGTTGAAGTAAAAGAGAATGTTTATAAGTCATTGATTAGATGGTACCTAACACCTTACAAATTATCTAAGATGTTCAGTCAAAATAATAGATGTTGGAAATATAAAAAGGAGGTTGGCACTTACCTTCACTGTTGGTGGTTATGTCCCAAAATAAATAAGTTCTGGAGAAATGTACACAGTGAAATTTAAAAAATGATAAATATTAAAGGGAGACGGATCCCAAGATGTATCTTCTGAACATTACCAATATGTCTAAAGAAGAAGTTGGAAAGGAAAAACTACTATTTTATATGATTGTAGCAGGAGAGTACTGATTGCAAGGCTCTGGAAGTCGGAAGAAATTCCCTCCTTGGAAGACTGGAAACTTAAAATCATGGAATATTGTGAGATGGAAAAATTATCAACTCTGATGGGGAAAGGTACTTTGGATGGATTTTACAGGAAATGAGAATCTTGGTTAAATTATCTATAAAAAACAAGGGTAGTGTTAAGACAGTAGTGTATAAGGACTATACTAGATTAGAGTTAGATATATTAATGATAACTAAAAAGGGTTAAAGTAATGTAAAGCAAACTCGGCCCAATTACTCTTATGTAAGAGTTAAACTCATATCCTATGGTGAACATATAGGAAGCCTTTGGGATTAAGTTTAAGAGTTAGTATATATTTTTAGTTAGAAACATGGACGGTGGAATGCGTAATCTAAAGGAAGTGTTTGTCAGTGTAATACATAGGGTAAGAGTAGATAAATGTAACAAAGTGTAATATACAAAGATAGATGCATTGGTATCTGTAACTGATTTGTCTTTTTATGTATATCGTTTTTATTGAGTAAATAAAGTTTTTTTAAAAAAAAGTAATTACTATATCATCCCACTTATTTTATTAATAATGCAGTACTGGACCCTGCCAGCAGGGAGCATGCAATCTAGAAACAGACAATGGGGATATCATAGGAAAATGGGCAAAAAGTCAAACAGGAAAGCAGATGCACTTAATTATTTATTAATTAATTCAGTTATATATAGCTGCAGACCAGATTCCAGCAGAACAGCTTGTCTCATGTGAGGATTCCAATGATTTCACATTTAGAATCATGGAATCATAACAGTTGGAAGAGACCCCAAGGGCCATCCAGTCCAGCCCCCTGCTATGCAGGAAGACAAAATCAAAGCACCCCAGCAGATGGCCATCCAGAAGGAGACTCCACCACTTGCCAAGGGAGTGTGTTCCATTGTCAAACAGCAATAACTGTCAGGAAGTTCTTCCTAATGTTGAGGTGGAATCTCTTTTCCTGTAGTTTGAATCTGCTCCTCCAGGTTGTATTCTCTGGAGCTGCAGAAAACAAACTTACTCCATCTTTGTATGATATCTGTTCAAATATTTAAACAGGGCTATCATATCACCTCTTAACTTTCTCTTCTCCAGGCTAAATACACCCAGTTCCCTAAACTGCTCCTCATAGGGCATGGTTTCCAAACCTTTCACCATTTTGGTTGCCC
>NW_024805091.1:0-4795 GCF_019175285.1 Sceloporus undulatus
CACAATCCTGTGGCTGCACTAGAGGCGTTTAACCACTGCACCAGCAGGTCATTGTTGGGAGGTGCGTGTGCCCCTCAGATGTTGATATCTCCCCCAGATGTTGATGGAGTGTAACTAGCCTGCACAGTCAGTGATTCTGAGTGGTACAGTGGGCTCTTGCCTTACACCAGGGATTCGTTCCGGACCCCCCCCCCCCCCCGCATAAGGTGAATTCCGCCTATGCTTAAGCCCCATTCATTTGAATGGGGCTCCGGTGCAGCAACGCAGGAGCATGTGGGGTGCAAGGGGCGCGTGGCCCATTCATTTGAATAGGACATGCTGCCCCTTGCGCACCGCACGCTCTGCGCAGCTTGAGCACGTACACTCAAGTTCACGTAAAGCATGCCCATATATAACGTGGGCGCGCTGTACTAGTTGCAATCCAACAACATCTGGAAGATCACAAGTTACCAACCATTGTTCCAGAAGTGTTTATGCAAAATAAACTTGTCAAAAACTGACAGTTACAAAAAGTGGTAGTATTGAATGTTGATACAATCCAAAATAAAGACATTTCTAAATAGGTTAGTGTGTATGTGTGTATTTTTAAACACACACAGGTGAGTTGGTCACATGTTTCTGTCTTGTTAACTAGAGAGAAGGTGACAGCTGGACGACCGCAATGATGATGACATGTTAATATTTTCATAAGACATTTCCCATTCTGTTTAAGAAATTCTTCACTGAATAAATTGAGGTTTGGTTTTTAAACCACCCTTACAACCATCCTGTAAGGTAGACCAAAATAAGCCCTGTATCACAGATGGAGGCCTGAGGTTGCAGGGATCATAATTTGCCCAGGGCAGCTCATGAATTCTTGGAAGCATTGAAATCCAAGCTCAGTTTCTGGTTACTGTGCTACACTGGTTCTCAGTGAGTGCCTTTCTTACAATAGAGTCGCACATGGGTCTAACTGAATAGCCTGGAGTTGCTTTGAAGCTGGTGAACAGACAGCTTAGTCTGCCATTCTCCTTGGGGGGATGACTCACAATACCAAACCAAGGCATCTTACTTTCTAAGTGACTTAGTGTGTGCACAACTGTCCCTTGCAGACCCCAACTCATCTATTGATAAATTTGTTCCTGAGGATATCTATCAAACCCCCCCCCCCCCACCTCCCCTCTGTGTCTGGTGAGGATAATATGAATGTTACTTGCAACAGTGTGGAGTTGTCATTTTTTCCTCCGGCAAATTCAGCTTTGATTTCTTTCCAGCAGAGATTCAGCTTCTAGACCAGGGGGAGGCTGGCGCTGCTTCGGAGTAATGCTCAATCTGTCTCCTTCCCATCGACTGGGAGTGTGGTGGTAGCAAAAGGGAGGAGGGAGAGAGAGCACATC
Organism: Sceloporus undulatus; assembly: GCF_019175285.1. Lineage (NCBI taxonomy): Eukaryota > Metazoa > Chordata > Lepidosauria > Squamata > Phrynosomatidae > Sceloporus > Sceloporus undulatus. Next base: position 1,377 of record NW_024805091.1, read on the forward strand.
CTTCTGGAACACCTCTCAGTAAAGGGCTGAAGGCTGTTGAGGCGACTTCTTGCCACAATGACTATGTATTGCAGCAAACCACTGGCTTTTGACCAAATCAGGAGCTGCAGTCTTTTTCTTCCGATCGCATAATTTCTCAGCCCACTTGAGCTAGCATGACAATCTTATGTGATTATTATGAGTAGGCGTTGGCGCCCTTTTACATGCTAATGCTCTTGTACCTGCCGTGCTACCTCCATTTCAATTTTTTTTCATTCAGTGTTAAAGTGGAGTGGCTAGGGGGAGAGCAGATTTTTTTTTAAAAAAAATTGGTTCCCCCACCCCTGTGATAAGGAGAAATCCTGACACTTCATGATAGATGCTGCAGCACTGATTTATCTCCAAGGAGAGGGATGGTTGACTTGGGGGCACAGGTGTCGAAGAGACTGGGATGCTGCTTCTGACTGCCGAGTGAAAGAGCAGAAGTGAAAGAATCTAGCTAGCTCTTGGGCTGAACATGTTGTTTTCTCCATGTGCTGTGTTGGCTGCTTGTTTTTGATCCGCCGGTTGGCTGCTTCTGCTGCAGCCCTCAAGGAATGTGCCGTATTGTTCACTTTTCTGACCGCGTTACACCAATGATTTGCCACTGCAAAGTTGCCTGCACCAACAACACTTTGTCGTTGATGTTTGGATGCAAGGTAGGAGGAAGGATGACAGGTTTCTCTGTTTCCTCTGCATCTCTCTTTTCCAAAGATGTGATGTGCATTATTATTAGCTTTTTTTAAAATAGCAATTAAGCTTGGAGGGTTTGGGTTCATGCTGAGAACAGTGCCTGCTATGTGTCTGTATTAAGGAAAGCTTTTTTTGGGAGCTGTATAATAAGTACAGCAGGATTTAGAAATAAACTGCTCTGTGAGCTGCTCTCCTGATTGTCCTGAACAGTCCAAATGGAGATCTGAAGGATTTGATATCATTTTCTCTTGAAAGTGGCTGCATGCTTGATGAAAAGAATTGAAGATTGCTTCATCAGAACACAGCTATTTCTGTGCTCAGAGTTTGACATCGCTGCTTGTTCTTAAAAGCCCCTGGAGTAGTAAGAGTGAACCAGATTGTCTCTTCAGATAAATAGCCTTTGCTTGTAATTAGACGAGAGATGTCAGATAATGCAGAGTTGGGATTCCCCCCCCCCCCCATCCCTTGGGTTGATTTTTTAAAAATGTACAGTTCAATGAGCAGAAAGAGATCCTGGGATATCTAAAAGGTTTGCAAAAGATGGTGGGGGAAAGAGCATGATTTTGGAAGAAGTGCCTTTGAATGGCAGTTCTTTAAAATGTTATAGTTGGCTTTCTATCAAGAGATAGTTGGCTTTCTATCAAGAGGTGGCACCCTCTCCCAGGTAAGGGCCAGCCCCAGGGCCTTGGAAACTAGTCAGTCCTTCCAGACTGGCTACAAGAGAAATGTCCACAGAAATACTAAAATTATCTTTGGGCCATCTTTAAAGGTGGACACTTCCAAAAATGGCACCAAAGATGAAAACAATGCAAAACAAAGGTTGTTGTTGTGTGACTTGAAGTTGTTTTGGACTTATGTTGACCCTACTGTGGAGTTTTCTGGGGTTGAGAGTGTGTAACTCACCCAAGGGCACTCAATGAGTTTCCATGGCTGAGCGGGGAATTGAACTCTGATCTTCACAGTTGTAGTCCAATGCTCAAACCACTGCACCATGATGGCTGTCTAAACAAATATAGCACAATAAAATGAATAACAATAGAAATTACCAATAACAATCTCTTCACATTTTAGCTGATGCAAGCCATGTTTGGCAAGGAACATGTGGCTTTTCATTTCAGAGCATCTGCCAGTTTTCATAAGATGATAGAATTCTCTTTCTGAAGTTATACAACTGAGTTGGGGATATTTGTTTACTTGCCCTATTAAAAAGTGCTGTGTTTTACAGTCTGTTAGTGATGGAGTAGTGGTGAGGCCATTCACAGCAGGCAAGCGTTGGGTTCGTTAAAGATAAAGTTGTATCCTTGAGGCTGATGAATAAAGATTTGTTGACTCCTAATGCTAATCACCCCTACTTTTCAATATTATAGTCAGTGTTATTGGTGGCAGCTGCAGGTATGCTAATATTTGAAACAGGAACTTGAACAGGTACTACTTGTAGAGTTTTTGTTCATCCCAGATTATAGGTTGGGGCCATGCTTACAACTGAACTACTAAAATAAATGGGGCAAGTTAGAGATGATGACTTACTTAAGTCCCATTCGTTTCAATGGATGTACTTCCTTAGATGTACTCTAAGGAAGCCTATTTGCCATGACCAAATGCTATGGAATACTGGGATTTGGAGTTTGTTGTGGCACCATAGCTCTTTGACAGAGAAGGCTCACAAAACTATAAATCGCAGAATTCTATAGTATTGAGCCATGACAGTTAAAGCAGTATCAAACTGCATTATTTCTGCACGACAGGTACAGCCTAAGTTTGGATTTCATGCGTTGGCTAGCATCCTTTTGGTTATTCCCAATGGGAGCAGACCTATTCAGTTAATTGTTGAATGATAAATCCTATTGATTCAGTGGCTCTTGGACTAAACCAGAGTTTAGACCTATGACTTTAAGGGTTCCCAGGGTTTCCAGAAATACATACTTCATTTTTATTTTTTATTTTTTTTGGAAAGCAGTGGTGGTGGTGGAAGCTCATTGCAAATAGCCAACTAACACTTTTTTAAAAATTATCTAATGCTGTCTGTTTCTCAGTATTCATAGCTATATCTCAGTATCTCTTACAACAACCCAGTAGAATAGGCCAGTGGCATTAACCCTTCATTACCAAAAGGAGATCAGAAATAGGTTTCCTGAAGGTGAATTTATTTATATACTTTAAGCCCAAAGCCATAAACCGTTAAATCTAGCAGAACTTTAAAAATAGACCTCTTCTGTTTCAAACAGCACTCAGGCAACAAGTGTCAAAACAGCACTCAAAATAACTTGATATTACCTCAAAAATCTTTCGAAGAAGAAGAAGCATTAATCTCACTCTCGGATACCTGTATCCTAGAAATCCTAAGACCAGAAGATGCAAGAGATTGGAATATTTTTAGGATCACAGCTCCCAGAATCCTCAACCAACCACCATGACCATCAGGGATGGCAGCTAAGAGATTCTGGGTGCTGTAGTTCAAAAAGTGGCTTTTTTCATGACTTGTCTTGAGCCTCCTTCTTCACTTTTTCCAGCAAATGGGCCAGAAAATGAACATAGATTAAGCTGGTGGGGGAAAGCAGGCAGGAATGCATAGTTGTCCCGGTGTTGTTGGACTGTAGATTCCATGAGCCCTAGCAACCATAGCCATTGGTGAGTAATCATGGGAGTTGCAATCAACAAGATCTGAAGGGCCTCAATTTCCACATCCTTGATATGGGCGCTTTACAGAC
>NW_024805092.1:0-1370 GCF_019175285.1 Sceloporus undulatus
ATTTGCTTTAAGTCAAGGAATCTGATTGTAGGTTGAAGAATGGGGGGGAGAGGAAGCAGATGGCCTTGTGAAGACAGAAATGGGTTGGGATTTTATTTCGTTTTATTTACCCACTTTGGGTGCCTTTTTGAACGAAACCACAGGAGAGAGGTGTTGGAAGGAGGAGGGTGGACCTGGAGAGAGAAATGGCAGGATGTTTTTTGGGGGAAAGGGTTTAATATCTTCCGCGAGGGGATTATTTCGCACCCAGGGCCACTTGAACGAACAATGGTGTCTGCAGCTTTTTCTTTTTTCCTAGGGAGAGGAAGGGGTTTTGCAAGAATTGTCACCATGTTTTTAAGGCAGGAAAGCGAGGTGCAATGCAATCCTTCCCCTCCCCGTATCAAAGCTGTAGGAATTCCTGGAGGATCTATGGCTGCGATGATGCAGTTAAACCCCAAGGAATGAGTGGGAGGGAGAGATAAAAGCTTGGGGGGATTTGAATCCGCACCAGCTGCCCCTCCTGAGTTACGTAGGACAGGAGCAAGCCCTGCCTGCTGCAAATACCCCTGATCCTTCCTTCTCCCCCAGCTCCTGAAACAAAAGCAAAACATTTTTAACTTTTTGAAGCCTTTTTAAAACTTCGTATTTAAATTTTTCAGTGCTAATAATAATAATATTAATTAATGATTTCTTAGAGGCAGGGAACAATAACAGTTAACAGACAAACATCAGTCAAAAAGACATCGGTTATAAACGCACATCGATTTAAAAGGACAAATAAGATGTACATATATCAAATGTACACCTACTTTGCATTTCCCCCCACTTATTTGTACTTGTGCCTTTAATATTGTAAGCCACCCTGAGTCCCAGTTTTGGGAAAAGAAAGGGATAATAATGATAATAATAATAGTATCATGGGGTTTTCTTGGTAAGTTTCTTCAGAGAGGGGTTTGCCACCATTGTCTTCTTCTGAGGCTGAGAGAGTATGACTTGCCCAGGGTCACCCAGTGGATTTCTATGGCGAAGTAGAGATTCGAACCCTGGTCTCCAGAGATATAGTCCAACTCTCAAGCCACTATCCCATGCTAACTCTAGATTTGTACTGTTATAAATTCATTGGTGGCTGTCCTTAAAATTCCCATACTGGAAGAAAGGCAGGATGATGATGATGATGATGATGATGATGATGATGATGATGATGATGATACACTGTGAGCTTCTATGGGTGGCAAATACATCAGCGTTGCCATTTCTAACAATGGAGGCTAAAACATGATTTGTCTTGCTTGCTGCAGCATTACACTGCTGACTCATGTTTGATCAACCATAACCCCAAGGTCTTTTTTGAATGTAGTGCCGCTGAGCCATGTATCCCCCCCCCCCCC
>NW_024805092.1:1395-4793 GCF_019175285.1 Sceloporus undulatus
CCATAGAACCCATGGTGAGCTTGGGCAAGTCCCATGCTCTCCACCTCAGGGGAAGGCGTGGCATCTCCATGCTTGAGGGGATGATTGTGCTTGCATACTGGCAGGACAACCATTCCCCTTGCAGGACCTTCTTGGACCGAATTTCTCATGGTATCTCATTGGCTAAGAGGTCTGCACAGGGAATGGAATCATGCCAATATGCAGGAGCGTCTGCAAGCGCGATGGCGTCCGCCACTATGCAACCTCTTCCCGTCAAGGTTCTCACGCTAAGAGGTTTGCAAAGGGAATGAGGCCCTGCAACATGCTAGAGGTTGCACGCCAGAGGAATGGTATCTGGAGAGATTTACCAGACCATCAATCCCAATCAGCATGGCATGAGATGAGGGCTTTGCACATTGGCAGGACTCTATTTCCTTTCCAGCCCTTTAGGCCTGAATTCTGCCGCGGCCACTTGTTTTTGCCAGCCCAACCAAGGTCCCCTGGGCCTTCCATCTGTTTGCCGAGGCACTGTGGGGGGCGATTTGCTTTAAGTCAAGGACTCTGCTTGTAGGTTGAAGAATGGGGGGAGAGGTAAGCGATGGCCTTGTGCCGAACCGACATGGGTTGGGCCTTTTCATTTTGTTTTCTTTACCCACTTTGGGTGCCTTTTTGAACGCACCATCGGAGCGAGGTGTGGCGGAGGAGGCTGGGAGGGGAGAGAAATGACAGGATGTTTTTTGGGAACGGGTTTATTATTCCTCCGCGAGGGGATTATTTCGCAACTCAGGGCCCACTTGAACGAACCAATGGTGTCTGCAGCTTTTCTTTTTTCTTAGGAGCGGAAGGGGTTTGCAGCATTGTCACCATGTTTTTACGGCAGGCAAGCGAGGTGCAATGCAAATCCTCCCCTCCCCATATCAAAGCGTCGGAACTCTGGCGGATCTATGGCTTGCGCTGAGGCAGTTCAACCCCAAGGAATGGTTAGAGGCGAGGTTTACAAGCTGGGGGAATTGAATCCACCCCGGCTGCCCCTCCTGAGTTATGCAGGACCGGAGCAAGCCCGGCTGTTGCACATACCCTGATCTTCCCTCTCCCCCGATCCTGACAAAAAAGCAAAAAACATTTTAACTTTTGAAGCCTTTTTTAAAACTTCGTATTTAACTTTTTCAGTTCTCATAGACTAATAATTAATGTTTCTTAGAGGATGGAAACAATAACAGTTAAAAGACAACATCAGTACCACGACACGGTTTAAACCACATCGATTTAACAAGGACCAAATAAGATGTACACATACAAATGTACACCTACTTTGCATTTCCCCCACCTATTGTACTTGCCTTTATACTTGTTTAAGCCACCCTGAGTCCCGTTTTGGGAAAAGAAAGGGATCATATAATAGATCCTGGGGTTTTTCTTGGTAAGGGTTTGCCACATTGTCTTCATTTGAGGCCGAGAGAATATGATTGCCAGGGTCACCCGTGGCTTTCTATGGCGAGTAGAGCATTCGAACCCTGGTCTCCAGAGATATAGTCCAACTCTCAACGCCACTATCCCATGCTACTCAAGATTTGTCTGTTATAAATTCTTGGTAGCTTGTCCTTAAAATTCCGCTATGGAAGAAACCGGATGATGATGATGATGATGATGATGATGATGATGATGATGATGATGATACACTGTGAGCTTCTATGGGTGGCAAATACATCAGCGTTGCCATTTCTAACAATGGAGGCTAAAACATGACTTGTCTTGCTTGCTGCAGCATCACACTGCTGACTCATGTTTGATCAACCATAACCCCAAGGTCTTTTTTGAATATAGTGCCACTGAGCCTCCCCCCCCCCCCCCCCCATTGTAAGTCAGAGAATCCCAAACTTTGACCTTCCAGCTGTTTTGGACGTCAACTCCCAAAAGCCCCATCCAGCTTGGCCAGCTGTCAGGAATGCTGGGAGCTGAAGTCCAAAACATTTGGAGGACCAAAGTTTGGGAGTCACTGTTATATAAGTGGTGCATTTGGTTTTTTGTGCCCTAAATGTAAATTTTGTATTTCTCTCTATCGACTTTCATTTCATTGTTAAATGCAAATTTTGCACTTGCCTCTATTGAATTTCATTTCATTCCTAAATGTAAATTATTTTGCACTTCTCTCTATTGACTTTCCTTTCACTCCTAAATGTAAATTTTGCAATTCTCTCTATTGACTTTCCTTTCATTCCTAATTCTAAATGTTGCACTTGCCTCTATTGACTTTGCTTTCATTAATTTCTTCCCAATTTCCTGCCCAGCATATATGCAAAAACGCATGCAATTTTATTTTTGCACAAAATAGATTCCAGATTGCAAATACACATTGAATACTACTAAAATGTGTAGTATTCAAAGTATTTTCTCACAGGGAGGGTGAGGGTTAAAATTTCCCCTTTGAGAAGAGACTTAGTGAAGAATTATTGAAAGCCTTGCGTCCGTTTCGGGAGAAAGGCAGGATAGAAATCCCCTAAATAAATTAAATTAATTTGAATAATGGTTTACATCTCTAACATGGACTGGGATGGTAAAGGAGGAATAGAGTGCAAAAAACAGATTCGCATCTCCTTTGCCTCCCCCTCCTCCCCATTTCCCCCTTGTATTGATTTCTTTTTATTGATTTACTGCTTCCTTATTAACCAAAAGGAAGGGAGGGAAGCCGCCCTACTGTGATACTGCCCTTTTATTGCCGGAAAGACTTTTTGCACATGTTCCAGGATCAAAACGCATCTGGACCTGGGAGGATTTGGAGTTTTATGAGCCGAGGGACCTTCCTTCCAGCCTCAGTGGCCCCATCTATAAAGTGGGAACAGTAGCAACACACCCTTTGCATAGAAGATGCTGGCATGAAGGTGGTGGAAGTCGGGTCTGGAATTAGGGACACAGGCACATGGATCTTCCCAAGCAAACCCTATGAAAGGCAGAAGAGTAGTCTTGAGCATTGGACTATGACTCCGGAAACCAAGGTTCAACTCTCCGCTTGGCTGTAGAAACCCACTGACCTTGGGCAAGTCACACTCTCACAGAGAGGCCAAAATAAAGCTGTCACTTTGGAGGTATGTTGTTTAAATGATGCATGCGTCCTAAGAATCTGAAAACCATGCCAAAGCCACAATCCAGTCCTAAGAACTGGAACACAGCTTTGGTGCAGCTTCTGGACTCTTAGGATGCATGCATCTTTTAAACAGCATACCTCCAAAGTGACCCGAAACAGCTTTATTTTGGCCTCTCTGTATGGGGCCATAGTTTCCAAGTTGAGCACAGTTCCCTTACATTCTGCACTAGTCATCTGGAGCCCTGGGTTCAGTTCTGGGCACCTCATTTTAAGAAGGATAGAGACACATTGGAGCCAGTTTCCAAACAACAAGAGGTATAGAGAACAAAACATGGGG
>NW_024805093.1:0-4793 GCF_019175285.1 Sceloporus undulatus
TGGGGATGTTTAGCCTGGAGAAGAGAAGGTTAAGAGGTGATATGATAGCCCTGTTTAAATATTTGAAAGGATGTCATATTGAGGAGGGAGCAAGCATGTTTTCTGCTGCTCCAGAGAACAGGACCCGGCACAATGGATGCAAGCTGCAGGAAAAGAGATTCCACCTCAACATTAGGAGGAACTTCCTGACAGTAAGGGATGTCCGACAGTGGAACAAACTCCCCCAGAGTGTAGTGGAGTCTCCTTCCTTGGAGGTTTTTAAGCAGAGGCTGGATGGCCATCTGTCGGGGATGCTTTGATTTGGATTTCCTGTATGGCAGGGGGTTGGACTGGATGGCCTCTGCGGTCTCTTCCAACTCTATGATTCTATGATTCTATGACAACAGTATTGGGAAGTTATATTTTGGTAAAATACTCTGGTAACATTAAGATATGCTTTCTCCCCTGTTATCAGTCATATAGCATTATTTTCTATTCAGAAAATGGCCTAACACAAACCATTTCCTTCAAACTCCATGACATTTTATTTTACATTACGGCATCGCTATTGATTTACGAGCAAACTACTCATGACATGCAAGAGCCCTGAACTGGCCCTCCTACTACTGCTTTTCTTCTTCTGTAGAATTGGGGGAGGGGGGTGCTATAGGTTTTCTCCAGCAAGGACGATTTGCCATCTAGAAAATGTCTTTTAAATTCTTATTAACCTCATTAACAAGGTACTAACTGCTGTTTTTATCAAAGGCACAGGAAGATCAAATTGTCCTATGTAGGTTTAGTAATCCTCCCATATAATCCACCCCATACATTCAGGTCCTCTGTCAGTCATAGTCTGGTCTAGGTTGGTAACTGTCAGCCATAGGACTTTTCATTCAGCCACCTGTACACTGTGGAATGACCTTCCAGAAGAGATTCAACAGCTGACTATGCTGACCAAATCTGATAAAGGACTAAAGACCAGTCTCTTCCAGCAGATTTATCCAGATGATTTTTAAATTGTGAACTTCACAGAATCATTGGCAGAGCCCTCAAGGGACAAACCATCCCTCTGTCATGCAGGAATACAGATGGCCAACCTGCCTCTATTTAAAAACCTCCAAAGAAGGAGGCTCCACTACACTCCGAGGAAGTCTGCTCCACTGTCAAACAGCTCTTACAGTTAGGAAGTTCTTCCTAATGTTGAGGTGGAATCTCTTTTCCTGGAGCTTGCATCCATTGCTCCATGTCCTAGTCTCTAGAGTAGCAGAAAACAGGCTTGCTCCACCCTCAATATCTCAATAGAAACAGCTCTTAGCCTTCTCCTCTCCGGGATAAACATACTCATCTCCCTAAATCACTTCTCATAAGGCATGAGACCTTTCACCATTTTGGCCGCCCTCTTCTTGACACGCTCCAGAGATTTAGGGAGTTGAGTATGTTTACCTAGAAAGGAGAAGGTTAAGAGGTGACATGATAGCCCTCTTTAACTATTTGAAGGGATGTGATATTGAGGAGGGAGGAAGCTTGTTTTCTGCTGCTACAGAGAGCAGGAACTGAGAGCAATGGATTCAAACTACAGGAAAAGAGCATCCACTTAAACATTAGGAGGAACTTCCTTTCAGTAAGGGCTGTTCGACAGTGGAACACACTCCCTCCTTTCTTGGAGGTCTTTAAGCAGAGGCTGGATGGCCATCTCTCAGGGATGCTTTGACTGAGAGTTCCTGCATGGCATAATGAGGTTGGACTGGATGCCCCTTGTGGTCTCTTCCAACTCTATGATTCTGATTCTCAACATCCTTTTTGAATTGTGGTGCCCAGAACTGGACACAGTTCCAGTTAAATGATGAATGTGGATTGTTTTAATAAATGTACATCTTGTTTGTCCTGTTAAACTGATGTGTGTTTTAAATGACCCCGTTAAAACTGTCTCCTTTCTTGGAGATCTTTAAGCAGAGGCTGGATAGCCATCTGTTGGGAGTGCTTTGATTGAGAGTTCCTGCATGGCAGAATGGGGTTGGACTGGATGGCGCTTGTGGTCTCTTCCAACTCTATGATGCTTTTTAAGCTAATGATGCTGTCTGTTAATTGTTGTTGTTCTCAGCCTCGATCTGTGGGGAGAGATGGGTAAGACATACATAGTAATAGCAGTAGTAATGAACTGAAGTCTAAGTATCAAATTTAAGTCAGAGTTGACCTGAAGACACTTAACAAATGTAGCATTCTTAGCCAAGAAGCTCTAGCAACTTGTGAAACTACAAATCCCAGGATTCCATAGGATACAGTCATGGGAGTTGAAGCAGAATCATAGCACTATAACTAATAGCTAAGTGACTGTCTCCTCTTCCCCACACAAGTATTTGGGAGCTGTAGTTTTCTGAGCCAGAGAGAGCTCTGGTGCCACGAGGAACTACAATTCCCAGGATTCCCTAGCACTAAACCAGGACAGGGAAAGCGGTCTTGAACTGGATTGTTGCTGCATAAGACTCAAGCTTGGGAGTCTAAAGCTGCCTGCCTCCCCTCACCGAGGTTCTGGTGCCTCAGGTTGACTCTTTCGCGGACATCTTCCTCTGTCAGCGGCGCCTCCTCCGCGGCCATGGCTTTCAAATAACGCGCATGCGCCCTGGAAGGGACGAAGCCAACGCCGTTGAGGCCGGGGCTCCACAAACTGCCAGGGGAATGGTGCGCATGCGCAGCGTCCCCGCCAACCGCGGAGGAGCCAATCGGGGAGCCGCTTTGGGCCGAGGTGATGACGTCATGCGTCGTTCAAGGCCCGCGGGGCTCTGGTTGCCAGGCAACGGGCCTGGTTTTGAGGCCTAGTGCAATAACCCAGTTTGAGAGCGCTTTAACTGCCTTGGCTCAAGGCTAGGGAATTCTGGGAATTGGAGTTTGTTGTGGGAACTCCAATTCCCAGAATTCCCTAGCCTTGAGCCAAGGCAGTTAAAGCGCTCTCAAACCGGTTTAATTCTCCAGTGTGGATGCTGGCTTTGTTAAAGGCGCATACCTACAGCTCTCCTATATCTGCTACCAAACCCTAGAGCTCCATATTGTACAACAATCAACATCCCTGCCAATCACTACACTTTGAGTTACAAAGTGCCCAGTATATTATATGAAGGGTCCAGGGTGGATAGGGTTGCCATAATAGGGTGGGAGGTTGCCCTTGTTGTTGTTGTGGGGTGCCTTCCTGTCCCTTCATGTTCTCAGGTTATCATCATGGCAAGTTTCTCCAGAGGCAGGGTTTGGAAGTGTGTTGTTGTTGTTGTTGTTTTGGAGCCATCCTCTGAGGCTGAGAGAGTGTGACTTGGGGTTCCCCACTCCCTCCCACCAAAAAAAGGATGCTGTGTGTCTTCAAGATGTTGCCACCCTCAAGCAGTGGACCTCTCCTGAGGTTTTCATGGCAAGTTTCTTTGGAGAGTCTTTCTTTCTTTTTTTGGCCATGAACCATCCTCTGAGGCTGAGAGAGTGTGACTGGTGAGGTTTTTGAAAGGATGCTGTGTCTCTTCAAGATGCTGCTGTAGTTTTGTGAGACATTTAGCTTTCTCTGTCAGAGTGCTCTGGTGCCACAATAAACTACCATTCCAAGAATTCCCTAGCACTGAGCCAGGGCAGCTAAAAAGCAGTCTCAAAAAGTGGATTATTTCTGCATTGATAACAATGAAGAAGCCTTAAGCAAGCCAAAAACAGAGTCCAAAAGAGAGAGAGAGAGATAAATAGCTAAAAATAATCTACCTTGAATGTCAGGGCACTAAAAATAATTTTTAAAAATATTTGCAATCTGGCATCCTGCCACACAGTGTTCCTGAAAATGCCCTTATTATCAGCCATAGCTGAGGGAGAGAGGGCAGAAGAAGTTAGGAATCTAAAAATAGTTTCCAATAAAGATCCCTGCAAAGCATAAATATAAAATTGCTTCAGAAAACAAACTAGTGTATGTGTGTCTAGGAAGGGGAAAGAATGACCACTCCTTTCTTCTGCATTGGAATTTGTGGATTCAGTTTCTTTTGTTCTCGTGATCAAATTCCTTGCTCAGTTCCTTGGGATGATTATTTTTTTTTACATTGTTTTGATTAAACACATACAGTTAAATACATAAAATAACATTTAAAACCACACACAGACACAAAAGGAACGCAATCCCCTCCCAACACACAGTCGGCCCTTATCCATGAATTCAAGCATCCACAGTTTGAAAATATTCAGGGGGAAAAACCCACATAAATTCCAAATAGAATCATAGAATCAGCAAACTTTGATTTTCCATTTTATATAAGAGACACTATTTTGTTATGGTGTTGGATTGAATGGGACTTGAACATCCATGGATTTTGGTATCCATGGGGAGGGAGGGTCCTGGAACCAAACCCCAGCGAATATCAAGGGCTCACTAAAAACAAAATACAAAATGTACAGCCTTCTGTTTCTGGTGTGTGTGTATCCATCCATCCATCCAGTTCCTCTCTAGTTCCTAGTTTTTCCAGGTTCTTTCTAACCACATTGGAGTGATTATAGTTTATTTGGTTTCTCCAATGATGAGTTTCAGTGTTATCAGTACCTGAAATAAGAAATTCTGGAGTAAACATTTTTTCCATTAATATGTTCTACTTCCTTTGCAGTCATGGGACTGTTCAATAGATAAATTGTGTTGGGTACAACTGGGCTGATATTTTTGGAAGTGCTCACTCATCAAATTCAAATTATATTGCTTTTGACCAAAGGTCATTGCACAGCACAACAATATAACAATACATATAACAATATAACAGTATCAAAATACATGTAAATTATATCTCGTATCTGGTACAGAATTTCTAGAC
>NW_024805094.1:0-4792 GCF_019175285.1 Sceloporus undulatus
CATGACCCTTTCCTACAAAATCCTGGGATGTTTAGTTTTGTGAGGCACCAGCACTCTTTGGCAGAGAAAGCCAAAAACTTTATAAAACTACAAACCCATATCCCAGAATTGTATAGGAAGGAGCTACACCACCTAAAATGGTGTCAAACTGCATTATTTCCACAGTGTAGATGTGCCTCAAGTAACAGTATGTTAATACTACAGCACAATGGCATTATACCATTGCAGAGGGAACTGCAATGTGTTGAAGTGCCATGGACTGTGAGTGCTGCCCTAATATGGCATCTCTGCCCATTCCACCTCAAATGTCCCTTGGATATATGTAGCCCACCACCACCCAGCTTTGAATCCTCCCCTCAACACAGGAATGTTGGAGACTGGGATATGAGGGAGGGTTGCAATTCTCCAAACTAATTACATTTCCGTTCCTTATTTCAGGCAAGGCACTCTTTGATAAAGAGGAAAAGCCTTGGAAAATTTCTTTTGGAGTCTACCAGAATCCTTCAACAGCCCTTTATATTAGCAGATTCTGGGAAATTTACTTTTCCATGCTTTGACAAGAGGTATGAAAAATTCTGACGGCTAAAAATGCATTTATTTCATAAAATTAATTACTCACATAATAATAAAAAAACACAATACCACAGAAATCTGGCAGTTTAAAAGCCATAATTAATATTTCCCAGGTAGCTGTCTATAGGAAGCATTCATGCAGGTATAATAAATGGCACTTATGTGTATGAGTGTGTGCTAAAATTAATATGTAAGTTTATTATTTCATTATTTGCACTCTTTAGAATCTAAACAATGCAATTGTTGCTATTGTATTTTCATGCCTTTCCATAGTGTTCCAAAATAAGTTCCAAAGAAAGCTTTAAATGTGTTTGGAAGGAAGATTTAAGTCATCCCTTAAGTGTCAAACAGAAGCATAAAGTTAGAAAATTGAAACAATAATTCGCAGGGAATTTGCAAGTGACTTTCTTAGACTTTAAGATGCTACAAAATACTTTGTTGTCAACCTCATTAAGAATCACATGTTATACTCCTCATGATCTGACATACCATATTTGTACTAATCCTGGTATCAAAAAATGCCAAAGGAAAAAAAAGCATTTTGATTCTTATCCAGGTTAACAACAAAGAACCTTGTGGCACCTTAAAGCCTAACAAATTGTACATTGGCACATGCTGCTGCAGATATTCATCAGATATTATAATTTCAGTTCAAAACAGCAATTTACACACAGAACCGATGGATGCAACAAAAACACAAGGGCTACTTTTACAAGTGGATGTGTTGCATCTATGAACTCAAGACAGAGAATCTGGAACAACCAAAGCAGTAGTTCTCAATCTTTTCTATACCCCACAGCCCTAGGAAATGTTTGATTAATGGTTGTATGCCTTACCAAAGTTGTATCACAATGGAAGAGGAAGAAGTGTAATTTCTAATGTTTGAATCACAAATTGGATCACATACAATTCTATGGGTGAACACACTTAACTTAAAAAAAAACAAGCTTGGAATTCAGTGCTAAGAATGCAAATCTAAATTGGGCAATTAGATTCAAATTTATTCAGAAAAAATTGAGTGATGGCTTGTGAGTCGTCACTCAAGGAAACAAGCCACTCTTTGTCACACCCCCTGAAATTCCATCTTGCAACACCTGGGGATGAAAGCACCCCAGGTGGGGAAACCCTGAATTAAAGAGAGACAAGGAACATTTCTAGATGCGGGACAGTTAGAAGACCCTGAACAGTAATTTTGGTTGGAAACCTCTAGCACAGTGTAAATTACATATATATACTTGGCTACATAGCAGAGGTGCTACAAAACATTACTAGTGAATTGAGAAGATGGACAACAGGATATTGGTAATAGTGTCTTGAGTGGCATCAGGTTATACTGATGCCCAGTGGCAGCTGACATCCTCATACACAATGGAACCATTGCTTGTTGGTCTTGTTACATATGAGACCGATTGTGCATCAGTCCCAGTACACCTCAGTCAGTTCATTTACTCCCCTTTACTGGATATGGATATTATGGAATTGCCTGATCCTAATTCCCACATATCTAAATCTACTTATGAAGAGGTAAATTCCTAACAGGATCCTGACCAACAAATTTTTCTCCTAAGCGAATTTTCTTCAGTAAGGAAAAAAGCTGAATGAAGTGGTGGAAAAGTAAGGAAGGGCTACAAGAAGAAGTGGAAGTGGTTTCTGGATGTTCTCCTAAAATCCAGCGAATTAGAGAGGATGGTGGCATGATAAAAGCAGTTTCTTGAACTGTTAATGAAAAGTTAGTTTGAGAAGGGTTTAAAATGGAGTCAGGGCTAGTCCTACAGTTAGGTAGAGAGGAGGCAGCTGCCTTATACAGCTGATTTGGGGTGTCAAGAGGGCAGGAGATTGTTATTTGTTTAATGTATTATGGTTACATTTTAATTTCAAGGAGGGAGAGAGGTGTTTGTGAGCTTTTCCACCTCAGGTGCCCAAACATTCTGACTATTTTTAGGTACTTTCTGTTTAGATTCAGGATGAAGCAAGAATGCCATTTGCTACCCTGCCTCAGGCAGCAAAATATCTTGTTCAAATCCTGAAAACAGGGTTTATAGGCATGGTCCAGGCCTGGCCACGTACTAGGGTTGTGCGGGGGGTGGAGTGACTGCACGCCCTGCAACCCTAATACGTGGTGGCGGTGTAATAATGGCGGCACCCTGTATACATGGGCACCACCACTGTTATGTAAGTGCCACGTGGCATCCGCATGTTGCCATGCTG
Source organism: Sceloporus undulatus (assembly GCF_019175285.1). Taxonomy (NCBI): domain Eukaryota; kingdom Metazoa; phylum Chordata; class Lepidosauria; order Squamata; family Phrynosomatidae; genus Sceloporus; species Sceloporus undulatus. The sequence goes on from NW_024805094.1 coordinate 2,782, forward strand.
CACTTACATAACGAGTGCACCAGTGGCACACTTGTTATGCCACCCATGCAGCTTTAAAACAACCACCTTTTCATGAATTTTTTTTTCCGCTGGAGGGAAGCTGCACGGTTTGGTGGCTAAGGCTTTCCTTTGGAGGAAAAACAGGTGCCGACAGGCCACCGTTTTCGGTGGTCTGTACTGCGCCCTAGTCTTTTTTTGAGCAACATTCTCCTTGTGCCTGAAGTTGAATTACACGGTAATTCAGCACAACTGCTGCAGAAAAGCTCCCCCAAGTGGTGAAACACATGTTTTTCCTCATCCATCTCTCTTATACTGAATATGGTGTATTTAGTGATTGGTGAAGGTCAACACAGGGGCTCGACAGACCGCCCCTAAGAGGCAGCTCTCTGCCACGCCTGGAAGCAGTGGGTTGGGGATGCAGCAACAGCATGCCATGCCCCCAACCTGGCAGGTCTGTGGTATAAAAAGAAGCTGCAAGAAGAGTATTCTTTTTGCACTGTGGAAAGGACGTCTTAGTCATGGTGGAGGCAGCGGCTCTTCAATGGCTCTTTGGTGCAGTGGGTCTCCATGCTGTGCCAAAGTTGTGGCATGATGCTACTCGTCATGCACTGGGATGCACCAGCATGGGGGCAAGCGGCGTGCAGTTGTCACATCCCCACTCTGCCCTCACACCGGCGTTTCTTGCTGGTCTGTTGAGTGACACAGACTTAATTTGCAAGTTTAAGGAATACATCTTGAAGAAATCCTGTTACAAGAGACAAAATGGGTCAGTAATAGGGAAAACACATTCCCTTAGGTGTCCACTTTAACCTTGAGTGTTCTAGGGGGAGAAACCTCTGTGTCACTAGACCGGGCTTTTCTTCCTGTTTCAACTCTGCAGTGTTTAGGAGATGGACTTTCGCAAGTCACTTCCAACTTAAACTATATTCAGGTTTTGTTGTGAGGAGAAAATGGATTATTCCCCTTTGTGTCCCCCCTGGAAAATATGGCATATATAATGAACTAAAATTTTCAGCTCTCCCAAAATCTCAGGCATCGTCTGTCTGTTGCCACCAGTGCATTCTGGAGTTTAGATCTCACCGAGACATAAATTACACCAATCCGGTGACTTTTTTTTATTAACCACTTTGCTCTGCACGTTGAAGAAAAACAGAAGAGGAGTTACTAATTAAATGTTTATTGTTAAGGACTTTATATATTACACACTATAAGCCATTCTATCCATTAAACAAACCATTTAGCTCTCATAAAGCTGGATTTCTGTCTGTTATTAGGTTAATCAGCATTCATATCCAGGCACACTGCATTTCCATCTAATTGCCCTTACTTAAACTTGCTTCACATTTTTATTTAATTAAGCCCAGCCAGCCACCAGAATGGAATTAATTGGGATTCAATTGGAGGGTATGATTGCACCCCTTAAACTCCATAGGCAAAACATTAAAACTTTCCCCTCCCTCTTTTAAACCAAAAGTGGTTACAGTTTGATTCCAATGCATAGGCATTATGTTACTGCTTAAGAATTTAGAGGATCTAATGCATGTACTAGATGCAATATAGGCAAAATTGCATAGGCCCACAGAGGTGTTCTTTTGCTGTGTTATAATGGTAATATCATTTGGGTCCTCATAAATCATATAAGTAAATGAAATAAATACATCTGCCCAAACTATACTGTACAAGCCGATTACAATAACATCCAAAATCCATGAAACAGTAATACCTTTAGTGGGTCAACCAAGATGCACAAAATACATATCACAAGTTCAAATCAAAGCTCCACTGGATTGGTATTTTACTAAGGTAAAGCTTTTTTAAAAACCTTGAGCTATATTCAACCATACAGCACCCAAAATTTTCTTAGTGCAAAAGCATGGTGACTTCATGAGAAATTCAATGTTCTCTGACTAACAAAGGACTTTGTAGCCTCAGAAAAGACTATGGCCTGGTACACACTGCCAGGATGTGATGTCCTGGCGGTGATAGTAGGGCTCGGGACCGTGCACCAACC
>NW_024805095.1:0-4791 GCF_019175285.1 Sceloporus undulatus
TTGCATCCTTCTGAAGTTGCTAAAATGAATACCCAGATTGTTGGAGGGAAATTAGCTTACAGTTGTAAACCACTTAGACATTGTTTTGGTGGTATGAAGTGGTATATAAATGAAGCTTGTTTGTTATTTTTTTGTATATTTATTTATTTAGAGTAATTATTCTTTTCTCTTCAGCCACAAAGGATCCCAGGGCAGCTTACAGATAGTTAATCAGACAATTCCCTGCCTCTCAGGCTTACAATCTAAAAAGACACGACACAAAAGAGAAGGGAATGGCAGTGGGGAAGGGGATCAAGTCAAGCAGGTACTGCCGGTTCTTCTCTCTCTTCAAGACCAGGGCAGAGGCGTTTGGAATTAAGGCAGGACCTCTAAACCTAATTCCCAGTTGCCAGGGGACTGCCAGAATTTTGAGGCCCCTCCGTCTCCCTCCTCTTGGCTTTGGCCTAGACTTTGGCTCTTCTCTCCTCCCCAGAGCCCCTCCTCTCAGGACTCCAGAGAAAACTCCCCTCCCCTCCCAAAAAATGTTGTTTCCAAAGCAATTGAACCCTATTTGACACCAGTTCTTAAATCCCTCCACTGGCTGCCCATTAGTTTCTGGGCAAATACAAAGTGTTGCTTTTAACCATTAAAGCCCTCCATGGCTTGGGTCCTGACTACTTGCGGGAGAGCCTCCTCCCATACAATCCACCGCAGACTCAGGTCCTCTGGGAAGAACCTGCTACAAATCAAGATCAGACTTTCAGCGGTGACCCAGAGGTCCTTCTCTTCAGCCGCTCCCAGGCTCTGGAATGACCTCCGGATGAGATCCGTCATATTTCCACCTTGGAAGCCTTTAGGAAGGCTATTAAGACGGATCTCTTCTGGCAGGCCTTTCCAGACTAGATTAGATCTACTGACTTGTCTCTCCCTCCACCTGACCCTTACCCTTGCCATCATTACTGTTATGGAAATTGGTATTGATGTATCATTCCTGTCATCCCCTTTCACCTTCAGAAAACGATCCAGTTCTTGCCTGAAAAAGCTTTTTTATTGTATTGTGTTTGGAATGTTTTAAATTTTCTTGCTGTTTAATAGCTTATTAGGGGTTGATTAATGTTTTTATCATTAGGAGGAGGGTTGGGGAGCATGGTAAGGAGCATCAGACTGAAGTCACAATGGGACAGTCTCAATCCTTCAGGAAAGAAGAATCTTCCTGAAACTCACAATAGTCCGGTCTCTTCAGGAAAGGAGCATCAGCCTGAGGTCACAATATGACAGTCTCTATCGTTCAGGCAAGGAGCATCAGCCTTAAGTCAAACTGCACCAATCTCAATCTCTCAGGCAATGAGTGTCAACCTGAGGTCGTAATGGACCAGTATCAATCCTCCAGGTATGGAGCACCAGTCTGAAATGACAATAGTCCCATCTCATTACTGTAGGTAAGAAGCACCAGCCTTAAGTCACCATAGTTCCATCTCAATCTGTCAGGCAAGGAGCATCAGACTGAGATCACAATAGTCATGTCTCAATCCTTAAGGTAAAGAGCACGAGCCAAATAGTCCCATCTCAGACTTTCAGGCAACGCACCTCAGGGTGAGATCATAATAGTCCTGTCTTAATCCTTCAGGTGAGGATCAGCAGACTGAGGTCACAATGGGTCACAATATGTCATAAATCCCTTTATTCATGCATTTATGCACAGGGATTGCTAGTTCCGGGCTGCTGCTGGTGCTTCTTATTCTGCTGGCGGCCTTTGCAAGAAAGGAAGGTATGTGCTGGGGGTTCAGTGGCCTCCCCTTCCTTACTTACTTCCTTTCTTCCTTTGAGGAGACCACAATGTAGCCCAAGGTGCAGCGCTGGATTCAGGAGGGAAAGGCAGAAAAGGAAGGCTCTAGTTTGGAAATAAAGCTCTCTGTTTACCCTGTATATTTGTGTGTGTGTCTCTGTGTGTGTTTGCCTCTGCTGTTCTGATGGCTTGGGAATGGAGCTGAGGATTGAGGAGAGAAGAAGGGGTCAGTTTGGGGCAAATTCAGAACTTCTGTGCATCAAAGAGTCCAGTGTGTTGAAACAGCAAAGAACTTTATTGAGAACACATAGAAATTCAGTGCTTAAACCCACTCCAATCCAAACAATACATTAAAACCCAAAAACCTTAAATATCACCCTCTTCCAAACCTAGCCTCCACCTCCAATTCCCACAGTCTATGCCCCACAGGTAACAACCCCCCCCCTTTGCCATTCCCAGAAACTAACCCTTTCTGTTAATACCTGTCCCCAACTTTCTTCAGCCAACATCCAACACATTGAAAAAGCTATCATTCCCATAACTATTCCAGCCAGCGGCAACAAATCCCACCCCCCATCTACCTAACCTATACCAAAACTCACAATCCACAGCCAAATTTACAACTGAAAGTAATTATCTATACAATTAGCAATGAAAACCTTAACAAAATGCAACCTTAAAACATAAATAGACATATGGACAGACAAACCTTAAAAGCAAAATCACAAGGGCCTTTTCTTGGCACCATAGGATTGAAAATATATTTTTTGTATTCCTTCTTGACAATAATACTATTAGTTCAACACTGGGATTTGTGTGCCTTCTCTCCTGTGTGGACTCTCTGATGTGTCAATAGGTATGCCTTTGAAGAAAAACATTTCCCACAATGCTGGCAATTGTATGGCTTCTCTCCTGTGTGGACTCTCTGATGTGTCACTAGGTGTGACTTCCGAGAAAAACATATCCCACAATGCTGGCATGTGTATGGCTTCTCTCCTGTGTGGACTCTCTGATGTCTACTAGTCTCTTCAAGAAAAACATTTCCCACAATGCTGGCATTTGTATGGCTTCTCTCCTGTGTGGCTCTCTGAGTGTTCACTGGTTGACTTGTCAGAAAAAACATTTCCCACATGCTGGCATTTGTATGGCTTCTCTCCTGTGTGGACTCTCTGAGTGTCACTAGGTGTGACTTGAAGAAAAACATTTCCCACAATGCTGGCATTTGTATGGCTTCTCTCCTGTGTGGATCTCTGATGTGTCACTAGGTGACTTCAAGAAAAACATTTCCCAAATGCTGGCATTTGTATGGCTTCTCTCCTGTGTGAGATCTCTGATGTGTTACTAGGTTTGACTTCTGAGGAAAACCTTTCCCACAATGCTAGCATTTGTATGGCTTCTCTCTTGTGTGGACTCTCTGATGTGTCACTAGGTGTGACTTGTCAGAAAAACATTTCCCACAATGCTGGCATTTGTATTGCTTCTCTCCTGTGTGGACTCTCTGATGTGTCACTAGGTCAGACTTCCAAGAAAAACATTTCACACAATGCTGGCATTTGTGTGGCTTCTCTCCTGTGTGGATTCTCTGATGCATGACTAGGCCTGACTTGTAAGCAAAATATTTCCCACAATGCTGGCATTTATGTGACTTCTTTCTTCTGTGGACTCTCTCATGACTGACCAATTCTTCTGTAAAGGAAGACAATGACAGATAAGACTGAATCCCAGTGTTAAGAGAGGAAAGTGTTACCCCAAGATTTAGCCCCACGTTCACCCCTCCCTATTTGAGATTAAATTAATAAAGTTGGTGTGAGTGACCTGAGCATGACCCTGTTCTGGATGCCCCCAAATCCATATAGTGATTGTATCCTTCCTCATAGGAGCGACCAAAGAAAAATATTCCACTAAATATATGTAAAACTATTTTAATTGAAATGTGTCATCATTTCCTGTGAGACTGCCATGGAGTGTTGAGTCAGAGCACATGGCATGATGCAAGCTAACTGCAGAGGATGCTTCATGCTGTGTGGCACCAGGGGATGACTCTTGACTTCTGTGTGCTTCTGAGCCTAGTATAGTTGGGATGAATCCCGAGGTCACCGTTCCCTCAATCTCTCCTTTGAGCTAAGTATGAAATTCCCCTAAAAGCATATCACTTGTGAGTGTCCTCCCCAGACTCCAGCATTTCGAGTGACAAAGGGCCCCTGGAATCAACCATGGAGCTAAAGCTCAGGTTGGAAAAGAAACATGAGAGAAAAAGGAATTTTTGTGTTACCCTTTCCTCTCTTCATAGACATTGCTCATAATTGCTAAATGGAACCCTTAGTATGTATGAAAACAAGGGCCTGATTTCAAGCTCAGTTCTTAAGTTAAGTTCTCTACATGGGGCTACCTTTGTACCAAGTTCGTAAGTTTCAGTTAGTTCAAAATGCGGCACCAAATTGGTCACCAGAACATCTAGGTCAAACCATATAATACCAGTATCTCTACAGTGACTGCCAATTAGCTTCCAGGCGCAATACAAAGTGTTGGTTATTACCTTTAAAGCCCTACATGGCTTGGGACTGAGCTACTTGAGGGAACGCCTCTCCCTATACAATCCGCCCCACACTCTCAGAACATCTGGGAAGAATCTATTAGATTACCCAAAGGTCAGGCTAAGAACAACTTCCCACAGAGCGAAGACAGCCATGGCCCCCAAGTTATGGAACAACATGCTGGAGGAGATGTGTCTTAACACCACCTTGGATGCTTTCAAGAAAGCACTTAAGACGGTTCCCTTCCGGCAGGCTCCTCCCTCCCTAACTGTCATCTTTCGGCCTCTGAGGGAGAGAGAAGGCTGGCCCAGTTCCATCAGGGGCTGGCCTGAAGAAGAAGAGCCCTCCCTCCGGTCCATCTGCCTTGGTCCAGGCCTCAGAGGGAGAGAAGAATGCTGGACCTGATTCCCTCCCCCCCTCACCATTCCCTTCTCCTTTTGTGTCGTGTCTTTTACATTGTAAGCCTGTGGGCAGGGAACTGTCTGTTATCCC
>NW_024805096.1:0-4791 GCF_019175285.1 Sceloporus undulatus
TTTGCCCCTGTAGGAGGTCCAGCCGGCTCCTTAGGTTTCGGGGCATGGTGAGACGCCTTGGACGCCTTGGAGGATGAAGGCGAGACCAAGTGGCCCTCAGCCACGGAGCCCTTTTTCGGGCGCGAGCCCTCCGATTTCGACGCCGGCTTGGAGGACGGCTCGGAACCCTCAGTCCCCGACGGTTTGTGGGGGCGCTTGGAGGGCTTGTCGGTGGCACTGGGCGGTTTGGAGCCACGGGCCACATCGGAGGTGGTAGAAGGGGTCCCGGCCGGGACGCACACCACACTAGGGATAGCGGTTCTCCCAGATCCCACGCTGGAGACGCTGGCTCGGGAAGATGAGGCGGCGGGAGCCACGGGCGGCAAAGATGATGACCGCGAGCCTCCCTCCTGCACCCTTCCCAGGACAATCGCTGAAGTAAGCCGGGACTCACGGTTCTTCCGCGCCTGGGAGGAGAGGGACCTGCAGAGCAGGCATGCCTTGGTATCGTGGTCCTTGCCAAAGCACAGCAAACAGGAAGAGTGCGGGTCCTGGACGGGCACCTTGCCCCCGCAAATGTCGCACTTTTTGAAGGGTGCAGGCATTTCCGAAATCGTCAAAGCCAGGGAGAATCCAAAAACGAGGTCGACAGTCCGAAAGTCCGAAGTTACCAGGGGCGGGAGACAAAGAATGGTCAAGAAACAGTCCGAGGTCAAAAAGCGAAAGTGATTCCAAGCAAGCAAAGCAAGCGAAAGTTCCTCTGAAGCAGCTAGCGCGGCGGAAAAAAGGAACTGGGGAAAAGAGCGGGAAGGCAGGGGCCTTATAATGGGTGGGCAGAGTTACCGCCAAAAAGTTTCAATATGTTGCAGAGTGAACTCTGCCCAGTGATTCCAGTAGGTTCCGAGCAGCACTGCGCAGGCGCAGTGAAACCCATTTGTATGATTCGCAGAGACCACGAAGAAGAAACAAAAATATCAACAGATCACTTTCTTTGTAGTTAGGAAGCTGTGTTCTGTTCTCAGACAATATTCAGATACTGTGTATCCTCTAAGATAAGATAAACTATAGTATACTTGATTACCGTGCTCTAGTTCCACCACTATTTTGAAGGTTGAGGGCTGAGAAAATCATGAAAAAATGCAAAGAAACTTACACACTGGGAAACTTTTGCAATGTTCTCATTCAAGCAAACACATGATTACTAGGAAAAACTGCAGTTATTTTTATGATTTATCAACGTGGCTTATTTCAGTAAAACATAATGAAGGTGAAATGCAATATAGGGTCCAGATATAATGCTAAAATATGGTTAACTGAAAAGGAAAGTGGAAGCTTCTTATCTCCTTCTCACAGCCATTCAAAGTTATCGCTATTCTCTAACTTTTTAAAAATTGTATTACAAACGGTTAAAGGTATATTTTGTGTTAATCTACATTGTAAACCCCCTTGAGTTCTCTACTGGGAAAAGGGTGAGATGAAAATAAAACAAACTCAACTGGCGTAGCTTTTCCAGACTCACCCTTTGAGAGGATGTACAACTAGGCAATGAGGTTTGTCTAATCCCTGAATCACAGCATTCTTAAATGAGCCATCTAGCCGTGCCACGTTGATTTGCTTCTTGTTAGCATCATAGCTTGTCCAGAAAAGATTCCTTGAAACCCAGTCAACAGCTAGGCCATGGGCATTGGGTAAGTCTGGAAAACAATGCAAGGGGAGGGGGAAATCTATCAAATTAGGGAAGTCAACGGTAAAGCCCAGAGAGAGACAAAGAAGGAAGATGCTTCTATAGCAGAGCTGGGAGGAGGTTATAATTCAAAACTGTATTCAGCTGAAAGAACTTCAGTTTCATTTAGCACAAGAGATAAAAGCATGGTGGGGGACTTTCATCTTTCCAGATGTTGCTGAAACCAATACCCACCAGCCCCAGACAGCCTGGCCAATAGTGAAGAAAGATATTAGTTCTAGCTTATAGAACAATGGTTCCCAAATTTTGGTCTTCCAGGTGTTTTGGACTTGAACTCCCAGAGACCCCAGCCTGCTTTGGCCAAAAGTCAGGAATTTTGGGAGCTAAAGTCCAAAACATCTAGGGAAACAAAGTTTGGCGACAATTGATTTAGCAATATCTGGAGGGCCACAACTCTCCTCAACTTTGGTATAAAAGCAAAATAACTAAATAAATAAAATGGTTCCCCACTTGGCCATGAAACCCACTGGGTGACCTTGAGCAAGTCACATTTTCTCAGCCTCAGAGGAAGGCAAGGGCAAACCTCCTCTGTACAAATCTTGCCATTGTAGGTTCACCTGAGGGCCACCACAAGTTAAAATAAATAAATAAATAATTTTTTTATTTATACCCCGTCCTTCCAACGATCAGGGCGGCTTACAAACCAATTAAAAACACACACAATCCATATTATCAATACAAAAAAATTAAAACCATACAAATACATCAATACATCAAGAAAATAACAGGAGAAAAAGCCCCATAGCCCAACCTCTTGGCCACGGAAGAGGAGGGAGGCCCACAGGATATTTAATAGGGGAATGCCTGTTGAAACAGGAAGGTTTTTAAGTCCTTCCTGAATTGGGCCAGGGTGGTGGATGAGCGGAGCTCAATGGGCAGCATATTCCAAAGGGCTGGGGCAGCCGTGGAAAATGTCCTCCGCATGGTGGAGGTTAACCTAGCCCCAGGCACCTTCAGCAGTTGCTGCCCAGATGTTCTGAGGGTGCGAGGCGGAATGTACGGGGAGAGGCGGTCCTTTAGGTATCCTGGGCCCAAGCCATTTAGGGCTTTATAGGTAATAACCAACACCTTATATTGAGCTCGGAAGCGAAGTTGAAAATAAATGGAAGGCACAACAACAACAGCTATTCACATAAAAACAGAGCCATGTCAAAATACAGTATAAAGTGTGGAAAAGTTAAGAGGAAGAGACGACAGAGGGAGACAAAGGAGTACCTGCAGAGACAACCGTTTCTACGCCTGTTCCATTGATGAACGCCCGCTTGATGGTTTGAGTGCGCACATCTGACCAATAGATCCTCTGCTCCATAGCATCATAGTCAACCACAGTGACATTGTCAATGTCAGGCACAGTGAAGGAGTTGATGTAGTTGTAATATGGGTTGTCAATGTCAACCCCTCGGATTTCCATTTGGCGGGCATAGAGCAAGAACTTCTTAAACTCTGGAGAAGGAGACAAAAGTCAAGTACACATGATAAGAATTTATTCCATTTGAGATCAGCAGACTACAAGCTCCTAAGCTAGTTATCTGTCAAATATGGCTAACTGTCCCAAGCAACCACAAGATAAATGCAAAGTGGGTGTGCACCTCACATTTCATAGGCTGAAACTGGTTTCAATCTAGTTTAACTTCTGTGTCCCCCAAAGACTCTTGGGTACTGTAGTTTTTGCACAGGCATTATCTTTCTTTAAAACACGATGACCTCCTCAAAGACCTATGGTTCCCATGTTTCCTTGGTTGCGAAGCCATAGCAGTACAACAGGCAGGAAACTAATTTATATTTGTAGCATATGGTATGTCCTAAGTATATCTGTACAGTGTCAGGGGAAAAAAAGGAACTTGAAAGGCTTTCTGACACATCACAGCATTCCTCAGTTAGAGGTGCAAAAACAATCTGTCCCATGATTCCCTTCCACCTACACTGTACTTGTAAGAACCAACAAGAGAGACATATTTTTAGGACCATTTCTTGTATTTCATTTTAATGCATTCCAGCTTTCCATAGGGATTACCTTGTAATGGAAAATGGTTTCTCAATGTTTTAATTACATTTTGATTCCATATCATTTTAACTGGATTATAAACATGAAACAATAGATAAGTAATTGCTATTTTGTCTGATAACCTCTCAAAGGATAATGCAATAGTGGGGCTACTGTAGCCCACAGACTGCTTGCAGCTCCCAGAACATTGTTTTGAAGCTCTATCTGTGAGACGCTTGAAGTCCCCAGTTACCCGCCACAATTTTAAAAAAATATTATTGGGATTAAAAATATTATTTCATCCCAAAACAGTGAAAAACTACTGCAGAATGTAGCAGTTTTATGCCCACACAGCCTGACTCCTAGATGACCATCAAACAGACACAAAAATTAAGAGTTTAAAAATTGGTGGAAGAGGAACTGAAGACAAAGCTGTAAGTGGCATGATGTCACTAATGGTCACAATGGTGCATTTGACTGGAGGAGGTGGGGAACACCGCAGAAACTTTTGCAGTTGCCCATCCCTATCCTAATGAAAGCCAAGAATCGTAATTTAATGTAACTTGCATGGAGAGGTGAGTTGTGCTTTCTGGAATTTACCTTGGAATGCAAGCGCACCGAATAAATAAATAAATAAATAAATAAGCAAGCAAGTACCTTGAAATTGTACATGCTCCTCCATTACTTTTACAAGGATATAAGGGGAGAGAGGAGTGGCATTCAAAAGGGATTCTGGCCGCATCTTGGCAGGGGGTGGTAAGGCCTGAAGTGGGAGCAAAAACTGTCCCACAGGCACTCCTACACTGCACCTTTAGTCTAAGAAGTTCCTAGTTCTTAAAGCCAGCAATTCTAAATTATAGTTTAGCAGCTCTTTCTCCAATCCATCACCCTCACATGATAGCATGGCAAACAAGGATGATAGGAGTTGTAGTCTGACATGTCTGGAAAGCACTAGGTTAGTATTAGATGAATAAGCCTCATGTTCTAGTGATCCTCCCCTCTCCTCCTCTTGCACAACTGGAAGGGAGAGAATGGAAGGATAGGTTGCTCACCTGTAACTGTGTTTCTTCGAGTGGTCATCTGC
>NW_024805097.1:0-4790 GCF_019175285.1 Sceloporus undulatus
GGCTGCGCCCAGCGGACTAAACCAGGAAGGAGCTCCGAAACGGAGCTCCTTCCTGCTCCGTGTTCAGGGCGCACTAAGCGCCTTGGCGTGGAGGAAGGATGGGCGGCGTGGCCGTGACATCCTCATGGCGGCGGCCGTATGGAAGGGCCGCCGCCGTTTAGTGCATGACGAGCACGCACTAGGGTTAGGGCGGTGCGGAAGCACCACCTTTTTGTAACCCTAGTGTGTGCTCGTCACGCACTAAAGTGCCAGTTTGTAACCGGCCAAAGATTAGCACCTGTATTTTCAAACCTGATAATTGCATATAAATATCCTGGTGCATAATATTTACATATGTCATGGCAGCTTCTAAAGCTGCATGTTTCCCATTGCATGGAGAGTACTTCCAGAACACTGTCTCTATTAATGTTATTTGTTGTTGTTGTTGTTGTTCTGTACATTCAAGCCATTTCTGACTTATGGCAACCCTAAGGTGGACCTGTCACAGGCTTTTCTCATCAGGAACTGCTCAATGGGAGTTTGCCATTGCCTTCCTCTGAGAGAGTGTGAATTAGCCAAGGCCACTCAATGGTTTTCAGTAGCTGACCAGGGATTTGAAATCTGGTCTTCCAAAGTCCTTGTCCAGCACTCAAACTACTACACCACACTGGCCATACCTGTATATGTGTCCTGGCTTTTATACAGATATTTAGCTGTGTACCATTCCCTTCTAGGTAAAATCCCTGAGTTGTTATCTGAAGGCTCTATTAATCAACTGACCAAACTGGTTCTGGTGAATGCAATCTACTTTAAAGGTAGCTGGGATGAGAAGTTTCAAGAAGAAGACACTAAAGACATGCCTTTTAGGCTCAATAAGGTAACTGAAGGGATTTTCATACATCATCTTTTTTTATATTGGCCACACAAATACTGACAGCTGTATTGTAGTGAATGCAGTGGCTTAGTGGTTAAGACACCAGTTCTGATGGTCAGAAAGAAAGATGGCAGTTCAAGGCCTGAGTGCTGCATGATGGGGTGAGCTCCTGTCACTAGTCCCTGCTTCTGCCAACCTAGCAGTTCGAAAGCATGCAAATGCAAGTAGATCGATAGATACAGGAATGTAGCCAATGGTGGGGGGGTCTGGACCCCACCCTTGGGGCGCGGGCGCAAATTACACCCATTCCTCCTCCTCCTCCTCCTCCTCCTCCTCCCTTCGGGAGCAAACTCAGAGAGAGAGAGTGGGCAAGGCCTCCTTCCCTGCAACTTCTGTCTCCTTCCGCTCCTCCTCTTTCTGCTCATTTGGCAGAAAAAAGTCTCTGTGCGGAAGGAGAGGAGCAGTGTTGCCAATCTCCGGGGAATTCTCCAATTTCAGGTAATAAAAAGCCTTTCCAGGGAATTTTCGAGTATTAAAAATTTGGGGGGAATTTCCATGGAATTAAATCTTTCAGTTGGGGAATTAAAAGCTTTTCTGTTTATAGGGAATTATTTCACTTCCCGCCCCCCCAAAAACGCCTGAAAATTCCTCCCCCGCCCCGGAAGTCCCCCTCCCAAAATGGTTGACCCGGAAGTCCTGCCCTTTTGCCTTCCCATAGTGCTTTGTGGTCCTTTGACCCACAACTCTCGCCCCCTGATCCAGATGTCTTGCCCCCGACCCCGATGCCCCAGGGAATTTGGGGGCGTGTGGGGGTTTTCAGGGGGATTTCTTTCAAGGGTGATTGGCAACACTGGAGAGGAGGAGGAAGAGGCAGAGGAGGGAGGGAAGGATGAAGACACCATGACAGGAAGGAAGGGAAAAAAGAAAGGAAGGAAGGAAGGAACTCTTTCCTTCACCCAACCCACCCTTCCTGTTCAGTCACTCTGAAAGGGGGGATAAATTACGTCCACATTTTCTCTCCTAAATAGATAAAGGGGATAAACGGGGCCCTCCTCCCCAGAATTGGTGCTTTTTTTGAGGGAGGGATGGTCAGGAGGGAGGACAGGCAACGTTGTTCCCTCTGCGTTTCTCGTTCCTAGCTGGGTGGGCTTCTGGTGCCTCCAAAGCCAGGGATGGGGGAAGGACAGAAGAGACCAAACAGATTGCCAACATTTTACAGGTTTTTTGTGGGGAGTGGTGGGAGAAGAGCACCCCCCCTTTTTTTGAAGGCAGGTCTGGAGGGGGAAAGGGTCAATTAAAGGCTGGAAGGGGGGTAGGTTTTCCTAGTAAGTGGGCTCCAACCCAGGGAGAAATACAACAACAACAGTAATAATTGTGGTGATGATTTTTGTATCCCACTTTTCTCAGATTGGGACCCAAAACAGCTTTGGGTTATTTAATAATAATAGTAGTAGTAGTAGTAGTAATAGTAATATGTGGTGGTGGTGGTGGTGATTATTTTTGTATCTTTTCTCAGATTGGGACCCAAAACAGCTTTGGGTTATTTATTAATAATTATAATAACAATATGTGGTTGTGGAGGTGATTTTTGTATCCCTCTTTTCTCTTCAAAGCAGCTTTGGGGTATTTAATAATAATAATAACAACAACAACAATAATAATAATAATTTCTTAGCCACCCCTCCCCATGGATCGAGGCAAGGGACAAGAAGAATGAACCAACAACATTAGTTAGAATCCTTCAGTCCCAACATGCATCACTTTAAAAAGAGAAATAAAAGGTACCCATACTGAAACATCTAAAAAGGGAGGCAGGTGGACATGCAGGAGCCTGGAAGGGAAGGTTTGGGGCTGAGGTGAGTGGGACTGTTAGCCATTAAAGCCTCCGAAGTGCATTATTATTATTATTATTATTATTATTATTATTATTATTATTATTATTATGGCTCTTAATATTAGCAGTCACGTTAACTTTGGGTTTATTGCTGCTGCTGCTGTGTGTGTGTGTGTGTGTGTGTTGTGTGCCTTCAAGTTGTTTTTGAATTATGGCAACCCTATCATGGGGTTTTCTTGGCAAGATTCTTCAGAGGGAGGTTTGCCACTGCCTTCCCCTGAGGCTGAGAGAGTGTGACTTGCATTCCATGGCTGCAGTGGAAGTTAAATCCAATTTGCCTCCATTCACGGAACCTTAGAACCAAACTACAAATCCTAGAATTCCATAGCATTGAGTCATGGCAGTTAAAGGGGTCATTCCCACTGGTGGCATGACCTGCATTTGATCCCAGGTCTGCCACAGGAAAACCTCAATTCCAAAAGGCCCCCCATTCACACTATGAAAAGGGGGCATGTTTGGAATCGGGGTTTTCCCTTGGCACGCTTGTCTTTCCCATTGGGGAAGACAAGCAGCCATTTCTTCTCCCTTTCCCCCTTCCATTGATCCAGGGTGGCAGAGGCCCCAGAGGGACCCCATGAGTCTCCCTCTCCACAGCCACCCTTGGATTGCTGCCTCCTCCTTCCCTCCCTCCCTCCCCAGCAGCAGTGGTAGTGGTGGTGGCGGCGGCAGCAGCCCTCTCCTCCAGTCCACCTTTTCCTCCTCCAAGGTGCTTCCCGCTCCCTGGCCTCCTTCTCTGCCCCGATAGGAAGGAAACAGGCAGCAGGCCCGGAGAACACAGGACAGAGGATGTGTGTGCATGCGTGCCTCTGCACTCCCGGCCTGCCTCTCCCCTCATTTGCGGGGGCCTGGAGGAAGGCTGGGAGTATGGATGCATGCATACAGGCACACGTATTCTCCATCCTCCGCCCTGCATCCTCTGGGCCTGCTGCCTCTCTCCTTCTGCCCCCGGCCTCCAGGAGAAGGAGGCCGGGCAGTGGGCAGCACCATGAAAGAGGAGGAGGAGGACTAAGGAAAGTGCTGCCGCTGCTGTCTCCACTGACAGGGAGATGGCAGGGGTCATTACAGCTGCCCCTGCCATTTCCCTGTCACCGGCGGAGGATGCGAATCCGCCTGTGGTTTCCACTGGGATGAATCGATTTATTGTAAACACCACTTTGGAAAGTGGTGTCAGGAAACCTCTGGGTTTTTGGGTTTGACCCGCTTTTTCTTCTGAAATCGATCTGATAAGGATCAGGATCGATTTCAAATGGGAACTAGGGTTATTTACTTCGCATTGGGCTGCAATTTTTTTTGTAGTGGGAATGAGGCCAAAGTGGTGTCAAACGACTTTATTTCTGCAGTGTGGCAACATCAATCAGTCTTATTTTCAGCCATAAATGAAGTAGTGCAAAAAATTGCCTTCTCCCAGCCTGCCCTGCCTACAAATAACAAAAAGAAAACTCTCAGCCTACAAATAACAAAAGAGAAACATCAAGTACGTGTGCCATTAACTGGCTATATGTTAAAGTTTGCTTTTGCTGACTGTCCTATGCACAGTACAGTAGTTTAGAAGTAAGCTCCACTGAACTCAGTGTTTGAAAGATTCATATGTAATGCTAAAAAGCATGTCATCAGTGTTGACACAGTTTTGCAAAAATCTTGTTTCTCTGGAATTGTAGCCATCAAATTTAATATGTATAAACATAAATTTTTATTTCTGTTTCCAAATCCTCATCTCTATCATATTATTGATACCACCCAGAAAGAAAAGAAGAATGTGAAGATGATGTTCATGAAAAAGAAACTTCCTATTGGTTATATTAATGAATGCAAATGCCGAGTGCTGGAACTACCTTACAAGGGAAAAAAACTTAGCATGATCATCCTGCTGCCTGATGACATTGAAGATAATTCCACTGGCCTGGAGCAGGTGATTCTCTTATTTTCCCTTTTGCATTCCTGAATGGAGCCAGGTTACAGATTTAAAAATATGGTTTTGTAGTTATGAAGCATTAGGACAGGGGTAGGCAACCTTTTTGAGCCGGGGGCCGGGTTGCTGTCCCT
>NW_024805098.1:3718-4790 GCF_019175285.1 Sceloporus undulatus
CCCTGTGAGAAGGCAGTGGATGATGGGATTGGTGGCAGGTAGAAGGAGAGGTTCAGATGGGCCCCTGGGGGAAGGCAGTGGATGATGGGATTGGTGGCAGGCAGAAGGAGAGGTGCAGATGGCCCCCCCTGGGAGAAGGCAGTGGATGATGGGATCGGTGGCAGGCAGAAGGAGAGGTTCAGATGGGCCCCAGGGAGAAGGCAGGGGATGATGGGATGGGTTGCACACCGAAGGAGAGGAGCAGAAAGAACATTGGAAGAAACCCCACCCACCCCCGTCACAAGCGGGTAAATTTAAACCCCACTTTGCAACAGCGAAACATGCTCAAACCTGCAGAGAAACCCCTGGAAGGACCGCAAGCTTACCTTTCCTCTGCGCCAAGAGCGCTCGTCCCCCGGCTTCCCTGGAACCGGCAAGAGGAAAGACCCACCGGAAGGAAAAGTGGGGCAAATTGCAACAGAGCATCATGGGAGAGTTGGAATCTGGGGGTCTTGCGACAGAGTTCAGGACTGGGAATTCACACCAGACCCATTCACACTAAGCTCGATCAGAGCCCCAATGCGGATATTGCCAATCCACTTATTAAGTGCACTTGCCAACACACGCCAAAAAGAGGAGCCAGTACGCACTCAGTTCGGAAGCCCCGCAGAAGGGGTGCACATCCAACGATGCCAGGTAGGAAAGTACATTTGCGTTAGCACGCGAATTCGAATCGCCCAGTACGCAAAAGCCCCAGTTCCACACAGCAGAGACCCCGTCTGATAAACGCCTGAGCTTTACATATGGCTATGCTCCCTTCTCCATGACTCCCATCATTTTGTGATCTTCCAGCTTTGGTTCATTTCTGTTGCCCAATGTGAAAGCTTGAAGCGCTTCTCTTAAGCTTAGTTACCGGCCATAAGAGCAATAGCAAAAAACTATCCAAGAATAAATTCACTCCTCATGCGGAGAGATATTGCCTACTCTTACTCCATTACAAACAAATGTAAAGTAGTGCTAGTTATATACAGTGGTACCTCGGGATACGAAATACCCAGGTTACGAAATTTCCGGGATACGAAAAAATCCCATA
>NW_024805099.1:0-4790 GCF_019175285.1 Sceloporus undulatus
GCCCCTTCCTAACCCTAGTACGTATTGTATACGTACTATTTGGCGGTCTGTAACCCGCCCAAGTCTCTGTCGGTTGGAACATAATCCCAACATATTTAAAGAAATAGATGTGTTCTAAATTGTTTCCATTCATATTCCAGTTGTAAACATTACTAGGTTTACCAAATACCAGTACCTTGATTTTGCTATAATGTGCAGAGAACTGTTAATTTTAGCAATACTAACTAAGGGGCTGAACAGACTGTTGTTTAACACTGGCCTTGGGGCAGAGTAGGGGTGTGCTGGCTGCATGACGCATGCCACGATTCCATTCCAAGCCACTGTCATGCCGCCCACCTGACTGCATGGCAAGGGCATCACAGTGCTCCTTTGGCACAGCATTCAGCTGACACATTTCAAAAAGAGTGCCAGAAAGTGCTGTCATGGCAGCAAAGGCACCCTTTCCCTAGAATTTTACAGTTCTTTTTAAGGCCGGAAAAATGCCAGATCAGGGCCGCGGTGTGTAGTTGCCATGGCCCCGATCTGCTGAGGAAAGGGGTGGCAGGAGGCCGATCCAATCTACATAATCCAACCTGAGCATGATATATAAGAATAGCATTATCAGCATAAAAAAAGGACTGAGAACTTACTGTGTCCCACTTTGACTTGGAAACAACAATCACCCTTAAGGAACTTTACAATATTATTTTTTCAAAAGGATAAAAATAAACGAATTAAGCAGTCATGTGTCTACTTTTGTCATAGGCACCAAAATGGATAATTTCCCATCCTGGACTACTCTAATTTTAAGAGATGTCTCTGACTGCAGATTCATAACATACTTTAATAATTATGGATCAGTCAACAAAGTGTGTAGCTTAGTCCACAAGCATTTCCTAGGTCTGGAATAAAATGCTAATTTTAAATCAACAAAAGCAACAAAAATCTTTTTGGAGACTCTTGAGAAATACTAATATATTATGTGCTCATGTAAGAAGCAATGGTCAAGCAGTAATTACCCTGAATGAAAACCTGCGTGTTCCAGTGCAAGTAAAGATTTTTCCTCTACCCAACCCTCCAGTTTTTCCAAGAGATGTCTGACATAGATTTTCCCTGGGGAAAAAATCCTGTGAATTTTTATTTAGAAGTAAATGGCACTGTAATTAAAGTAAGAGGGTACAGAAGTGCAATGCTTTAAGAGTAGGCTTCATTGTACACCTTCTCCTGAGTAAGTATGTACCTGAGAGTAGGCAGTGCAGTGGACAAGATGCTGTAAGTCAATGGTTTCCAAACTTTGGTCCTTCAGATTTTATGGATTCCAGTTCCTGACTATTGGCCAAGTGGGCTGGGAGTTTAAGACCAAAACACCTGGAGTACCAAAATTTGGGAATGACTGCTCTGAGTCAAGGGCAGGAAACCTATGGTCCTCCAGATGCTGTTGGACTGCAACACCCAGCAGCCTTACCCAGCAGAGATAATGGCGAAAGATGAATGGAAGCAGTTTACATAATGAGAGAAAATACTGGATATGCCTGTGTTAAAGTTTTGTGCATGGTGTACACTGAACAGAGAATCAGCATATATTGGGCTGGTATATTCTAGAATAAAGCTGGAGAAAGCTATGTTTTGGATTACAATTCATCTAACCCCAGACAGCATCGTCTGGGGGATTCTGGGCTTTCCCATAGTACCTGTATTCTCCATATGCCATTCATACAAATGTCTTGATTTATGTTTTGTTTCTCTTTCAACTATAGATAAAAATTCCAAATTTCACCCAACAAAATCCAGCACCTACACTGAAGATGGAATAGATTCTGCATTTTCTTATATCTCTGGTATGGTGACAGGAATAACTGGAATGGATCAAGTGACTGTAAGTAACTGCAAGATATGGGGAGAGATGTTTTTCAGCCTCCTATACACCTTGAGAAAATGTCTTGGACTACCCCAGATAAGTGGAAGACCCAAGTATATGGCTTTTTAAAATGTATGCCTCGGTGCTTCCTCTTAAAATCTTCTTCTGTTTGAGACTATGGGCCCAAAGAGACAGGTCAAAATAAAGCTGCTTGAGGTCACTTTGGAGGTATGCTGTTTAAATGCTATATGCATCCTAAGATGCTGGAAGCCTAAGGACTGGAGTGCAGTTTTGGTGCAGCTTCTGTCCTCTTAAAATGGGTGTGTCATTTAAACAGCATACCTCCAAAGTGACTCAAAGCAGCTTTATTTTGGTCTGTCGCTTTGTGCCCTATATAAAGCATTGTTTGGCCAGCAGAAAGCCCACACATGAGCAACTTTGGAGGGGCATGGGGCCACTACCCCTGTTTTCCCTGGGGATCCAGATGCAAAACATTTTCTGGCTTCAAAGTGCCAAAATGTGGTCTGTTCTCAGCATCCTCAAATTGTATAAATTGAGGCAAGCATAAATAATTCAAAGAAAGTGACCATCCTCTTACAGAACTAGATACATGACGAGGGCATCAAAATGGCAGAACCCTGTACAGATGAGCACCGTCATTGTTATGTAAGTGCTGTGCAGTGTCTGCACGGTGCCGTGTGGCGCTTACGTAACAAGTGTGCCAGTGGCGCACTCGTTACGCTGCTACTGTGGCAGAAAAAGAACCTGCGCAGTTTGTCTGCTGTGCTTTCCCCCCGGCAGAAACCTAGACGCCGGCAGACCGCCCTTTTGGGGCATTCTGTACCAGGCTAAGATATTCTCTTCTTCATATATATGTTTCCACCACAGCCAAGGATGAAAACTACATATTAATACTAATTATAGCATTCATTCTATATACAAGTTTAAAAGTCCTTTTCTAGGTGTGCCAGTATTTTAAAATTAAAATTACAAGATAACTTGGTAAAATCCATGTTCACCTCACACAAATGTGACTATTGCCTTGTTTCTTCCTGCCTGCAGCTCCCAGAAAATTGTGAGGCCACAAACTATAGGTTGAGAATTCATTGTTTTTATTGCACAATTACAGGATGAGAATTAATAGATTTAATTAACAGGATTTATGACTTTCAGGTTAAAGGAATCACTGTAGCCAACCAGCAATTTTTTGAGATTGTCTCTAAATTTGATTTGGATAGCAAATTTGATGGGATTTTTGGTCTGGCTTACCCATCTCTGGCTGAAGAAGGATTCATTCCAATGTTTGATAATATGATGGCTCAAAACCTGGTGGAACTGCCAATATTCTCTGTTTACTTGAGCAGGTATGAACATTGGACTCCTCATGACAATACTTGACTCTTCTTTCAAGGCTATGTTTGTTTTAACAAAAGACAATGAAACCTGAAATAAAAAGTCAAGTCATCAGTGGCAATTTAAAACACACGTATGCTCACTAGTTGAGATGGAATCATAGAATCGTTGAGTTGGAAGAGACTGCAAGGGCCATCCAGTGCAACCCCCTGCCATGCAGGAACTCTCAGTCAAAGCATCCCTGAAAGATGGCCATCTTAATATCTCTAGCATACTATATGTTGTTTCTTTATGATGGAAACAAGAGTATTTCACCACACTGTCTCCCATTGATTTCACTAAGAAAACAAGCTGGGATGAAAGGTGGAAGAGGTAGATTGCTCCTCTGTTTTGCATCACAATGGGATAATCTGCCAGATAATGGGGGAATAAGATGAGGATTTATTGTTCATCTATAATTCTCCCCCACAACAAACACAACAAATGGTACTGGCTCCTTCCTTGCAGCCTCCTCTATGTGCTGCCTCCACCCCAGTCTTGCCTCCTTGCCACCCTTCAACACACCTCCTTGCTTCCTTGCCTTTAAAATCATAGAATCAAGAGACCCCAAGGGCCATCCAGTCCAACTCCCTGTCATTCAGGACTAAACAACCAAAGCACCCATGAAAGATGGCCATCTAGACTCTGTTTAAAAACCTCCAAAGAAGGAAACTCTACCACCTTCTGAGGGAGAATGTTCCACTGTCAGGAAGCTCTTGCTATCAGGAAGTTTAGGTGGAATCTCTTTTCCTGTAGATTGAATCCATTGCTCTGGGTCCTATTCCCTGGCTGGAGCGGAAGAGAAACAGCTTGCTCCATCCTCAACATGATGTCCCTTCAAATATTTAAGCAGGGCTATCATATCACCTCTTAACCTTCCCTTCTCCAGGCATGACATGCTCCCTAAGTCTCTCCTTATAGGGCATGGTTTCCAGATGGTTTCACCATTTTGGTCTCCCTCCTCTGAACATACTTCTTTATATAGAAGGCAGGCAGGGAGTTACAAGGCAGAAGGAGCCAAATGGCCCTGGGAACATGACAATGGAGGGATATGGTAGGGCCAGCACAGTGGTGAAGCGAGGCACAAGTGTCTGAGAAGGGAATGAGTCAGGACAGTGGCAGCAGTGGACAGGCAGTCCAGTTTCTACTGTGGGTATCCTGCCACCCAAATATCCCATCTAACTCTGCCTAACAGTACAGCAAACCATTTCAGTCAAACTCAGGAGTTTATCACATCGCGTTCCGAGAACATTTTTGGAACCCGATTGGAACGGAACACTTTCAACTTTACCGCACGTTCCTGTCCACATTGGGTTCCCATCGCGTTCTACATACCCCTCAAAGCGTTCAATATGTGTTCCTCGGAGGGAACGGATGAGAAAGTGATCCAAGCTTGTGGAAACGTTTTTAAAACGGTCCAAGAAATGTCAGAGCGGTAATGTAATCTGTTCTTACTTCCGTTCCCATGTTCTGCCTTGTTGTGATTGGCTGAATGGACTTCCCTCCCTGCATTCTGTTTCCCAAGCCTTAGCCTGGCCCTGGATGGGGCTCCTCGATTGCA
>NW_024805100.1:0-4286 GCF_019175285.1 Sceloporus undulatus
TGCCTAAGAAACCTGTATGAAATTCATGGGATCACCATAAATTGACAGCTGACTTGAAGGCACACAACTTAAAGCCACTAGACCTGGTTCTATCCTCTGAGGTGACAGAGAACAGGCCTGCCCATCTTCTCTCTGTAAAGGTCATTAAAGTAATGTCACTCCTCAAGCTTTCTCTTCATCAAGCTGAACATGTCCAGCTCCCTCAACCTTTCTTCATATGTTCTCGTTCTAATCCTTTTATCATCTTTGTTCACCTTTCCTCAAAATACTATGTTGCCAGAAAACCCTGTTTTTCAACCAAAACACTCTCAAAAACATTTTAAAATGTTAAAATACAGGTTGAATCTCTCTTCTCCAAAATGCTTGGGACCAGAGGTATTTGGGATTTCAGATTTTGGGGGAAATTTGGAATACCTGTATTTTTGTATATGTACATTAATGAGATAACTTGGAGATGGAACCCAAGATTAAATACAAAATTCATTTATGTTTCATATACCATATATTCATAGCCTGAAGGTAATTGTATACAATGTTTTAAATAATTTTGTGCATAAAACAATGTTTGTGTACACTGAACCATCAGAAAACAAAGGTGTCACTATCTCAGCCACCCATTTAAAAAAAATGAGGTTTTTCAATATTTTACATATTCAAATTTGAGATAAGAGACTCAACCTATATATTGTTTTGCATCCTGTGCCTGATGCAGCCAAATAAGTGATTGAGAGTGATGCAATATCACGTCCAGTCACAAAAATGGTGGCCATGATGGCGTGGTTATAGAGGAGCCAAGAAGGCTGGTGCAACCTTTTAAGTTGCAGGGTGCCTCTCCAGAGAAACTTTTGGGCTGTTCAAATGACAGCACTAGCATCTGAATATCAGAAATAGATTCTGCCAGTTTTCTTGGAGAGCAAAGAAGTCTTTCCATTGTGGAGACCTAAACCTGTAGCTCCTTTGAGCTTCAGGGGGTGGAAGAGAAAGCAAGCAAGATGTGGCTTTCTCAAAAGCTATTATTCCCAAATATGCCAATTTTTATTTCTGGGCACAAAAACCTCTTTAACAAAGTGGCCACTTTGGGAGTAAGGGAGACACATTGCCAGAAGATGCATTTACATACCGTGTTCTTTTTAGTGGTAAACTTGGATTAATGAATTGGTTTAACAGGCGGCACAACCTACTCTGTCTCTCTCTCACACACACAGAGAGACACAGAGTTTCCCACTGTCTCTTTTGCCTTTATTATAACATTGGACTACCCCAAGAGTCAGGGAATTTCAGTACCCATGCTGCCTCATTGAATATTAATGCCAGAACCATAACAATGGTGGCTAATAATGCTGCTTTTCACTGCCATGTGAATTACCCATCAATATTAATGATGCCTTTGTTAACATGCAGCCTTCCCTCTCCTCTCTTTCTCTGCTAAGATTTGGGGCTCTGCCTACATCAACGGCACACATTTATAAAATGTCAAACCAGACCAGGTACTTTTTTTAGGGGGGAAGCCTATTTCAGTTAAAACATTGCCTATTGTCTCTCTTATCTTTCCATTTTTTTTTAACTTTCCCATCTCTGTCCAGACGTTGCTTTAATTTGCCTACATCCCCCCACTCTCCAAATTATACTTGTATACCTGGGGCTTGACAATTTGTTTCAAAAATATTATTCAAAAGAAAAGATATAGCCAGACTGACCTGAACACAACTGTTGAAACTTCAGCATTCTTTTGCAAATCGGCCCTAATGAGAAAGGAAGCTATTCATTGGCAAAAAGAAAAGGAAATAAAGACTTGTGAACGCCCATCCAAGGAGACTGGCTGTGTTACAGATAACTGTACGCAGGTTGACTTTTGAATGCCATTCTTCCAGATAACAGGAAATTGTTGGAGGGCTTTGAACCTTCATCTGAAATGTAAATGCAATTGCCAGCAGCGCAGCCTTATTAATAAAAGTAGAAAAGCATGATCGCTAATTATCGCAGGCATCATTTGCATTTTCTAAACATTTACATTATTTTAATCTCACTGTGGAGCAGATGCTAGTGTGAGTTCCAACGCAGTGTTTTGCAAAATTACTATCCACCATGAGTAAATAATAATAATTCAGGGCAAAGAGAGGGAGAGGGGGGGGGGGGGGGGACCATCTTTGACTTTAAAAAAATCAACAGAATCGTTTTGTTCAAAAATCCAGCATTTTTATTATGGGTGCAAGATATTTCAGTCAGGAATTCAGCAGCTAAATCTTGTTGCATGCTTTATGAACCAGTTCTGTTTTGACTGTGGAACCAACAACATATCTGCAACAAATTACTTCTGTCAAAGAGAGACAGAGGGGGGGAAATGGAATCGATTTGCACTAATCTAATTTAGAGAAGGCCAGTATAAAATCATAGTGGGGGCTTAATCACATCTGAATACAAATAGTATAAAACGACGATGACTGCTAAGCAGGTGATGCAATGTCCATGCACATAGAGGGGGGCCACTACATCAATGCTTGTGCCATTGAAGAGAAGGATGGTTCAATTCCCAGCAGCGTCTGTTGGATTAAGACTTGAAATTGCTTGTTTAGGCACAAACAGCTGGATCTTGGTTAGCATCTTTGCAAAAAGCTTCATGCCTTGAAACAGTTGCTACTTAAAGGGGAAATAGCTAATTTCTGGCTCAGTTAGCATTCATCATTCTGGGCCATGTGGCCTCCAACAAGTTGCAGCAGGAACCGAACAGTGACTTGAGCTCTGTAGGTTGGGCCTTGTTCCTCACCCTAGTAGTGGGCAGTTGCACCATTAGGGTTGGTGTCAACTGGAGTGGTAACGCATGGTGTCACACACACACACACCATTGACTTCTTTCCATATCACACCATACACAATCCTTAGTAATGTTTTTTGTACTAATGTTATTCACAAATTGTAATTCTCATATAGCACTGAATGTAGTGGTAATAGTTGTGACACAAACAGCTAGCACAATTATCATAGAATCATAGAGTTGCAAGAGACCACAAGGGCCATCCAGTCCAATCCCCTGCCACGCAGGAACTCTCAATTAAAACATGCTTAAAGACTTCTAAGGAAGGAGACTCCACTACACTCTGAGGAAGGAGTGTGTCCCACTGTTGAACAGCCCTCACTGTCAGGACGTTCCTCCTAATGTTCAGGTGGAATCTCATTTCCTGCAGCTTGCATCCATTGTTCCGGGTCCTAGTCTGTGGAGCAGTAGAAAACAAGCTTGCTCCCTCCTCAATATGACGTCCCTTTAAGTATTTAAACAGGGCTCTCATATCATATTAAAATTATACTTTTAAATTACAATACCATACACAAAGCCTAAATGTATTTACATATACATAGTTTCATGTGCTTTAAGTGAACGTTTGGTAAAATGAATGCCACAGCTTGTTTCTGCCAGAAGGCAGATGTCTGAGGAGCAGCAGTGTCACCCCCTCTTAGTCTGTCACTTGGTACAGTCGGCACTTCCTCACTCTCTAGTGACACTACTGTTACTGGGAAAGATATTTCACACAAGGACATGGGGGAGGACCTTCTCTGTTGTGGCACCTTGTTTATGGAATGCTTTCCTCTTAGAGGCCTGGTTGGTACCAACCTTGGTTTCCTTTCGGGAGAAATTTAAACATAGCTTTTTATTAAAGGCATCTGATTACCTTTTCAAACAAATCTGTGGATACTTTTAATTGGTTTAGGGTGTATCCACACTACAGAATTAAAGAAGTTTGACATCACTTTAACTGCCATGACTCTTATCCTACAGAATCCTGGGATTTGTAGTTTGGTGAGGAATCAGAGCTCTCTGACAAACTAGGCTGAATACCCCACCAAACTACAAATCCCAGGATACTATAGGTTAGAGTCATGGCAGTTAAAATGGTGTCAAACTGCTTTAATTCTGCACTGTGGCTATATCCTGAGTCTTTTCTGATGTCTTAACCTGGAAGCTTATTCAGTATGGTTGCACCCTATCTAAGGACCCTATCACATGGAGTAAAAAAGCCAGTTTACCTTTCCCAAATTGAATTCTAATTTGGGAGGCAGCCAGGTCCTATCATACAGCTCCTTTTTGCACCATGGAAAGGCCAGATTGGGGCCGTGGCATGTAGTTGCCGAGGCCCCAATCTGGCACTGAAAGGAGCGGCTGCAGGTGGTCTGTTCTGCCCCTCTGTGAACAAAATAATCTTCTTGTAAGCATAACATGGGATATTGGGAGTCAATAAAACTGAATTTTTGATAAAGCATAAAAAGCAACATTCCTAGAATCATAGAATCAT
>NW_024805100.1:4386-4789 GCF_019175285.1 Sceloporus undulatus
TCGAGGGAGTGTGTTCCACTGTCGAACAGCCCTTACTGTCAGGAAGTTCCTCCTAATGTTGAGGTGGAATCTCTATTCCTGCAGCTTGCATCCATTGCTCCGGGTCCTAATCTCTGGAAATCTTCTTTTCTCCAGGCTAAACATACCCAGCTCTCTAAGGCGTTCCTCATAGGGCAAGGTTTCCAGACCTTTCACCATTTTAGTCGCCCTCCTTTGGACACGCTCCAGTTTCTCAATGTCCTTTTTGAATTGTGGCACCCAGAACTGGACACAGTATTCCAGGTGGGGCCTGACCAGAGCAGAATAGAGTGGCACTATTACTTCCCTTGATCTAGACACTATACTTCTATTGATGCAGCCTAAAATCGCATTGGCCTTGTTAGCTGCCACATCGCACTGTTGA
>NW_024805101.1:0-4789 GCF_019175285.1 Sceloporus undulatus
TGTGTTATGTCTTTTTAGATTGTAAGCCCGAGGGCAGGGAACCGTCTAATTAAAAATATTTTATGTACAGCGCTGTGTAAATTTACAGCGCTTCATAAATAAAGGTTATTAATCATCATCATCATCATCATCATCATCATCATCAAACAACAGGTCAACTTGACTTGTAAACTGTATATATTAGTATTAAGGAAGAAGACAATATCAAGGAAGGCAAAAGGGCTGGAGAACATAGTCAAACTGACATAGAGGAAACAAGACAAGAGATTACTCTGCCCTGTCATGGACAGACCATTTCCTGGTCAAGGCTAGATTCAAGGCATCTACCCAAATCCCCCCCCCCGGGGTGGTGGACCTATTAGGATGGTCCACCCTCGAAGGCTGATGGAACCCAAAAGGTTCCAAGAAGCCCTAGAGGGATATATGGTTGGAACTGACAGCGATTCTGTTGATGCCCTGACTAACACCTGGGATACAGATCTCTCCAGGGCTATATACAGTATCGCTCCCAAGCGTCCTTTCCGGCCTGCTTCCAAAAAGCAACCCTGGTATACGGAAGACCTCAGGGAAAGGAAGCAGGCTGTGCAACGACTAGAGCGCAACTGGCGGAGACACCAGCACTTAGCCAACAAGGCACTCCTAGAGTCTCAATTGAAGGCCTACGGAGTGGCAATAAGTGAAACAAAGCACTCGTTCTATGCTGCACGTATTGCGTCCGCGGAGTCGCGTCCGGCAGAGCTGTTCAGGGTAGTGAGGGAGCTTACCCAACTGCCTCCCTCCCTGAACCCTATTTTGGAACCATCCAAAGCCTGCTCTGACAAGTTCAACAACTTCTTCGCGGATAAAATCTCTCGGATAAGGGCTGATCTTGATGTCAGTATTTCTTCAGAATTCAGAGTAGAGGTCTCCAGAGCTTCTGTGGACTCTGTTAAACTGGATCATTTTGAGTCTGTGAGTACTGGGGAAGTGGACAAGATCCTTCGAAGTGTTAGGAAGATGACATGCTCTCTCGATCCCTGTCCTTCATGGCTGGCAGCTCAGGGGGGAACGGCTGTAACTATTATGTTACGCCGTATAATTAATTCATCTTTCAGAGAAGGGCGGTTTCCATCTAGTCTAAAATTGGCCATTGTAAAACCTTTGCTAAAAAAGTCCTCCCTAGACCCCCTGATTCGGAATAATTATCGTCCTGTCTCGCTGCTGCCTTTTTTAGGGAAGGTGATCAAGAGGGCGGTAGCCTTTCAGCTTCAAGCGATCTTGGATGAAACGGATTTTCTAGACCCATTTCAAACCGGCTTCCCGGCGGGCTATAGAGTTGAGACTGCCATGGTCACCTTAGTCGATGATCTCTGTCTGGGCATGGATGGGGGTAGCATGTCCCTGTTAGTGCTTTTGGACATCTCAGCGGCTTTCGATACCATTGACCATGGTACCCTTCTGGAACGCCTGAGGGAGTTAGGTATTGGAGGCACTGCACTCCAGTGGTTCCGTTCCTACCTCTCGGGTCGATTCCAGATGGTGAAGCTGGGGAACGTTTGCTCTGATAAGAGGGCGCTTACATCTGGTGTCCCTCAAGGAGCCATTCTGTCCCCCATGCTATTTAACATTTACATGAAACCGCTGGGAGAGATCATCCGGAGACACGGGGCGTGGTATTATCACTGATGACACCCAAATATGTTTCTCTGTGTCTCCGACTGATGCAGTGACTAGGGATGGCATCTCTCCTCTAAATGCCTGCTTGGAGTCGGTAATGGGCTGGATGAGGGAAAACAGACTCAGTCTGAATCCAGAGAAAACGGAAGTACTCGTAATAGGTTCTCCTGGCCCGGGAAAGGAAATTTGTCCACCTGTCCTGAACGGGGTCATGCTCCCCATGAAGGACTCAGTTCGCAGTCTAGGGGTGCTTCTGGACTCGTCGCTCCACCTGACGTCTCAGGTGGATGCGACGGTCAGGAGCACCTGTTACCAGCTTCAGCTGATACGCCAGCTGCTACCCTACCTAGGCCGGGGTGACCTTGAAACGGTGGTACATGTGTAAACTTACAGCGCTTTATAAATAAAGGTTAATAATAATAATAATAACATGTTCTGGTAACCTCTCGGTTGGATTTCTGTAATGCGTTGGTTATCACCTATAAAGCCCTAAATGGCTTGGGCCCAGGGTACTTGGAGGATCGCCTCTCCCCATATAATCCGCCCCGCACTCTCAGATCGGTCGGGAAGCAATTCTTAAGGGTTCCCAAGACGAGATACACCTCGTCTTCCCAAAGGGCATTTTCTGTTTCCGCCCCGCAGACCTGGAACTCCTTTCCCAATGAGCTCCGCTCTGTCACCTCCCTTGACCTGTTCAGGAAGAAACTTAAGACCTATCTCTTCCAACAAGCATTCCCCCATGTGCCTTGACATTTGTTATTCTCCCCCGTTATACAGTTGCTTATCCAGCTAGTTTGTTTCTTTGGTTTACTCTTGTGAATTTTATTGTGCTTTTCACTGAGATGTTTTTATGATGTTTTATATTGTATGTTTTTATATTGTATATTGTTTACATTTATGCTGTACCCCACTTTGATCATTTTTTTGGAAAAGCGGGCTATAAATAAACAGTATTATTATTATTATTATTATTATTATTATTAAGACAAATAGTGCAAGGACACAACAGTGGGGGGGCAAAAAAACTTGCACAGGCAACCAGTAAAGGGGTTGGTCTGCGATGTCTCTACACTAATTCACAGAGCATGGGAAATAAGCAAGATGAACTCGAACTCCTAGTACAACAAAGCAAATATTATATAATAGGCATCACTGAAACCTGGTGGGATGAGTATCATAAGTGGAATGTAGAAATAAAGGGGTTTAACCTTTTAAAGAGAAATAGGCCAAACAAGAAAGGAGGAAGAATAGCACTATTTGTCAGAGATATTTACACCAGTGAAGAGATCCAGGACATCAGTCATGGAAGCCAGGTGGAGAGCGTCTGGATAAAAATTAAAGGGGAGGGAAACAACAAGGATGTTATGATGGGAGTCTACTACAGACCCCCAAGTCAGACTGAGGAATTGGATGATGTCTTTCAAGAACAGATGACCACACATTCAGAAAGGAGAGATGTAGTAGTGATGGGCAACTTCAACTATCCTGATATTTGATGGAATTCAAACTCAACAAAATCCTCAAGGTCTAGCAAATTCCTCACTTGCCTCAAAGATAATTTCATTGTCCAAAAGGTGGAAGAGGCAACAAAGGGGTCAGCTATTTTAGATCTGATCCTAACCAGCAAGGATAACTTGATTAATGGGGTGCAAGTGGTGGGATCATTAGGTGGAAGTGACCATGTTCTCCTGGAGTTTGTTATACAATGGAAAGGAGAAGCCAGGCAGAGTCAGACATGCATCCTAGACTTTAGGAGAGCGGATTTCAGTAAACTTAGAGAAGTATTGAGGGTGATCCCATGGTCCGGAATACTAAAAGAGAAGGGAGTTCAGGATGGATGGGAGTTTCTCAAAAGGGAGATACTGAAGGCACAATTTCAAACAGTTCCAGCGAGAAAGAAAAATGGGAGGTGTCTCAAGAAACCAGGATGGATGACTAAGGAACTTTCAACTGAGCTAAGTTTGAAACGGAACATGTATAAGAAATGGAAAAAGGGGGAAATCACGAAAAAGGAATTCAAAGAAATAGCAGGCATGTGTAGGGGTAAAGTCAGAAAAACTAAAGCGCAGAATGAACTCAGGCTTGCTAGAGAGGCTAAAAAGAATAAAAAGGTCTTTTTTGTATATGTCCACAGCAAAAGGAAGAAGAAGGAAACGGTAGGGTCACTGCGTGGAGAAGATGGCAAAATGCTAACAGAAGACAGAGAAAAGGCAGAATTACTCAGCACCTTCTTTGCCTCTGTGTTCTCAGAAAAGGAAAAGGGTGCTCAACTGGAGAAAAATGGAGCAGAGGACAGAATAGGGGAATTTCAGCACAGAATAAATAAAGAGATAGTACAGGAATTTTCCTCAAGAAGACACACTATGCCTTATTTTCAGAGGATGTCTTATTTTTATTAAGTATGGTACAACAATCTACATTTATTTAAATATAGTTAAGTCATCTTCTTCTGGAACATCGTCATAACTCTCCAAACCCGGAATTCCATCTTAAATTCTTACGACTCCATTTCCTTGAGAACCATTGGCCCCAACCTTGCTGCTCCCTTCCTGCCCCCTTCTGTTCCACGCCAGGCCTATCACTATGGCCTGTTATAAACAGGCACCCTAGGACGGACTCAGTCCGTGCTAGGGTTAGAAAGGGGCGTCTCTTCCAGACGCCCCTAACCCTACCACGGACTGAGTCTGTAACAAATGGTGGCGGCTGTTCCACACGGCCGCTGCCATCTTGATGTAACGGACACTCTGCATCCTTGCGGCGTC
Organism: Sceloporus undulatus; assembly: GCF_019175285.1. NCBI lineage: Eukaryota > Metazoa > Chordata > Lepidosauria > Squamata > Phrynosomatidae > Sceloporus > Sceloporus undulatus. The sequence continues at coordinate 4,419 of NW_024805101.1, forward strand.
TCTTCTGGGGCCCATAAAGGAGCGTGATTTTCACGCTCCTTCTGTGCAGTGTCTGGGAACTGTGCGGTTTGGCTGCTGTGGTTCCTGGATGCTGCAACCTGCGGCGGCGGCAGACCGCCGCATTTCGGCGGTCTGTAACCCGCCTATGTCTTATTTTTGGGATTATGGCTTATATTGTGCAAATGCTTAGAAATCCTGTTATGGCTTATCTTATGGGTATGTCTTATTTTCGAGGAAACAGGATAGGAACATTTTTTGCTCAGTTACTGAATTACACTTTCAGAAGGGTTTAATACTCCCCACATTTGAACAATAGGAAGGCTTCCAGTAGAACAAGGACAGAACAGTGGGACAAGTTTCCTCAGTATCTT
>NW_024805102.1:0-4787 GCF_019175285.1 Sceloporus undulatus
TAAGCATACACGGTTTGAAAATGTTCCAAAAAAGTATAAATTTACCTTGATGTTCCATTTTTTATTAGGGACACCATTTTGCTATGTCATTATACTTAATGGGACTTGAGCATACACGGATTTTGTTATACATGGGGGATCTTGGAACCAAACCCCAGCGTATAACAAGGATCCACTGTAGTAAATTCCTATGTCTCTTAAAGGATGAGGAGGAGGAGGAGGAGGATACCTACTACTACTACTACTACTACTATTTTACTGTGTGTATTGTCCTGCATATAGACCAATAAAATTTTCTGTTTTTACAGTGAATGCCATACCTTGCCAAAATGAATTAGAGTAGTGGCACATTTGTTCAGTTTTTGCATTAATTTCTGAGGCACACTCTCAAAATGTTCATTTTAATATATATTTTATCCATTTGAACTTCCCAGAAAATTTGAAGTGGAGCACAATTGGATGGCTAAGTTGTTATCTGCACATTCAGTTTAATGGTACAATTGCACAATGAAATCTGCAAAAGATTAAATTCATTTTCAGTTATTATAGATAGGGTAGCAAAAAGATAAGACAAATACAATTCAGGATCAACAAAATATCATTTGAACTAGCTGGCTATCCTTTTTTCATGTCAAGGAAATTCTAAGAATTATAGAGATATTGTGTATGAAATACATTTGATGCTGATAGAACTTGATGCTGAAAAAGTGCTGAGTATGAACAACAGATTCATATCTTTTCACTGAGCAAGGATTTATTGGACATTTGACACCTTCATGCTATAGTAGGTTCCTGGTGTTTTTAAAACTTATGCTTTGTTTTGTTTTTAAACTACAAGTTTTGAGTAAGTAGCCCTTTGGCTAAACCTTTAAACAAGAATTACATGAAGTGCAGCCATAAAGTATGAAACAGTTTTGTTCTTTTCTTATCTACAAGTATTTTTAAATAATTGTCTCCAGTTTCCAGATATGCCACTGGGAGTGTTCCTCAGCTAGACATATACACTCACAGTTAACAAAAACTGAAAGCCACAAAGAATATGGCTTTAGGGGGAAACAATATAAGGGGAAAACACGATCTGCAAGAGTTATGTGTTTAGTCAGAAAAACTACTGTATTTCCTTTTTCTATAGCAGAAATCCAACTTCTGCAGCCCATGGACTGCAAACATGCTTTACAAGGTTCTGTGTGGACTGTTTCTTATTATTCTTATTCTGGGTATTGGTGTTTGGGACAAGGGCACTGTGGGGTTCAATGGACCTCTCAGTGGCCTTTGATACCATTGACCATGGCATCCTTCTGGAATGCCTGTGAGAGTTGGGAATCGGAAGCACTGCTTTGCAATGTTTCTGGTCCTACCTCTCAAGCAGATTCCAGATGGTGTCGCTTGGGGACAGTTGTTCGGTCAGGAGGGAGCTCAAGTTGGGCATCCTTCAAGACGTGATTCTGTCCCCAATGCTGTTCAACATTTACATGAAGCCACTGGGTGAGATCATCCCACATGGGGTGGGGTGTTATCAGTACGCTATATTGTATCAGTACATTATCGATCCAATACAGGGAGAGGTGGGATATAAATATTTATTATTATTATTATTATTATTATTATTATTATTATTATTATTATTATTCTGATGACACCCAAATATATTTCTCTATGTCTCAGAGTGATGCAGTAACTAAGGATGGTGTCTCTCCTCTGAATCCTTGTCTTAATGCAGTAATGGACTGGATGAGGGAAAACAAACTCAAATTGAATCCAGGTAAGATGTAGGTACTTGTAATAGGGACCCTTAATCCGGGAATGGAGTTATGCCAGCCAGTTCTGGATGGTTCGCACTTCCCCTGTAGGACTCTGTCTGCATCTTGTGAGTGCTCCTGGACTCGTCACTTCAACTGATGGCTCAGGTGGATGTGACAGTCAGGAGCACTTGCTATCAGCTTCGGCTGATACGCCAGTTGTGCCCCTTCCTGGAGAAGGGAGACCTTGAAACAGTAGTATATACGCTGGTAACTCTTGACTCGACTTTTGCAACACGCTCTGCATGGGGTTGCCCTCGTGCCAAGTTTGGAAACTTCAACTGATACAAAGTATGACAGCCAGGCTGGTCATGGGCACATCCTGAGTTTTAAAGAAGGTCTGCTCAAATTTGGGGACCCACTGTTACATAAGCAAAATCTGGGTGGCAGTTTAATGAGAGAGTGTGCATCACATAATTTTGGTGGCAGTGGTTGAGATAAAAAATCCCATGGGCCCTCCATCATAGAAAAAAATTGTAGTTCGCATCACATAGACACCAAATTTGTGGATGTTCAAGTTCCATTATAGACAATGGTGTAATAAAATAATGTTCCTTATATAAAGGAGAGCCAGTATTGGACTGCAACTCTGGAGACCAGGGTTCGAATCCCAGCTGGGTCATGAAACCTACTGGGTGACCCTGGGCAAGTTACATTCTCTCTGCCTCAGAGGATGGTAATGCAAACCACCTCTGAAAAAATCACCAAGAAAACTCTGTGATAGGGTCACTATAAATCTGAAATGACTTGTTGGTGGCCTGCTATCTATTATTAATTAGGGCTGACCCTCCATAACTTCCAAGATTAGATGAGATCTGCTGCCTTTAGGGAATTTAGTCTTCAGCTTTGTGCCAATGAAGTGCTGACTGCTGTGGAGACAAACAAAAAGGAGCTGGGGGAAGGAAAGGGGCAGTTGGAACCCTGAGCAGAAGCTGTTTCACACAAACTGATACCACTTCAATTATCATGGCAACATTCTATGAATTCCTTGAATTTTCAGTTTAGGGATGGGTATTTTGCATTCTCTGCCAGAGAGCTCCTTTAGTGTATCCAAACTAGAAACCCTAGGATTCCATAAGATGCAGCCATAGCAATTCTGTGGCATAAGAGTACTATTTATGAACTGTGAAAGGACCCCAGATTCATTCTATCATGCATCATCCTGTTTCAGGGCATCACTTTTGTTAATTTTCATTTCATTTCATTTATTGCACATCTATCGTGCCTTTCTTCCAAAGTGGGATCCAGGTGGCTTACAATAACTTAGAAGGATATAACTAAAAACATTAATTTACAAAATTTAAAAAGGAGTTAAACATCAACATTTTAAAAAATTGTTAAAAACAGCTAAAATAATATAAAAACACTTAAAACATATTTAAAACAGAGTTTCAATAAACTAATAAGACAGGAGGAATAGAGTCAACCAGACCTCTCATGGAAGGGAGTTCCACAGTGTGGGAGCAACCACCAAGAAGGATAGTAGGACTGAAAGAAAGCCCTCTCCTCATACCTTAAGGCATATATTGGCTTATATAAAGAGATGCAATCTTTAATCTCATTGTGACTAATTATCACCAAAATTTTGTTATAATTATTATTAATATTATTATTAAGCTTTATTTATAGAGCATTGTAAATTTACACAGTTTTATATCCAACCAGTTAAAAACAGAACAGAATAAAATCGAATGATAGAATCATAGAGTTGGAAGAGACCGCAAGGGCCATCCAGTTCAACCCCTGCCATGCAGGAAATCTAAATCAAAGCATCTCTGACAGATGGCCATCCAGCCTTTGTTTAAAAACCTCTAAGGAAGGAGATTCTACTACACTCTGAGGGAGTTTGTTCCACTGTTGAACAGTCCTTACTTTCAGGAAGTTCCTCCTAATGTTGAGGTGGAATCTCTTCTCCTGCAGCTTGCATCCATTGCTCTGGGTACTAGTCTCTGGAGCAGCAGAAAACAAGCTAGCTTCCTCCTCAATATGACATCCCTTCAACTATTTAAACAGGGCTATCATATCATGTCTTAACCGTTTCTTCTCCAGGTTAAACATCCCCAGCTCCCTAAGTTGTTCCTCATAGGACATGGTTTCCAGACCCTTCACCATTTTGGTCGCCCTCCTTTGGACACGCTCCAGTTTCTAAACTTCCTTTTTAAATTGTGGTGCCCAGAACTGGACACAATATTCCAGGTGGGGCCTGACCACAGCAGAATAGAATGGGACTATTACTTCTAGACACTATACTTCTATTGATGCAGCCTAAAATCACATTGGTTTTTTTAGCTGCCGCATCGCACTGTTGACTCATGTTCAATTTGCGGTCTACTAGGACTACTAGATCCCTTTCACAGGTAGTCTCTTTCAGCCAGGTTTCACCCATCCTATATCTGTTCATTTCATTTTTCCACCCTAAGTGCAGAACCTTACATTTCTCTGTGTTGAAGTTCATTTTGTTAGCTTTGGCCCAGGTTTCTAGTCAATTCAGGTCATTCTGACATTTGATCCTGTCCTCAGTGGTATTAGTTACTCCTTCTAGTTTTGTGTCATCTGCAAATTTGATAAGTATGCCCCCAATTCTGTCATCCAAGTCATTGATAAAGATGTTGAACAGCAATGGGCCCAGGACAGAGCCCTGTGGGACCCCACTGGTCACTTCTCTCCAGGATGAAAAGGAGCCATTGTTGAGCACCCTTTGGGTTCGGCTAGTCAACCAATTACAAATCCATGTAACAGTTACGTGGTCTAGCCCACATTTCACTAGCTCGTTTACAAGAATGTCATGGGGAACCAAGACTCCAAGACTCCCTGTCTTCCAAAGTTCTGTTTAGTTCCTGCAATCATACCAGTGACCTCCTTAATAGAGTCCAGCCATCTAACAGCTGGCCTTCCTCTCTTTCCGTTTCCTTCCACCTTTCCTACTATTTATCCCAATGGGTTGAGCCTTCTCACAATGTGTCTGAAGTATGACAGCCTCAGTTTTGT
>NW_024805103.1:0-4787 GCF_019175285.1 Sceloporus undulatus
ATGTGTCTTGTTTTCTGCAATAAGAATGAAAATTAGAACTGAAAAATCGGCTCTGACACATTTGTGGTGTCGTTATCTGTTCAGGTCCCAATGGGAGTTTTAAGGTAAGTAAATATCTTGTGGTTTTTATAGCAAAATAAACCATGTGTCCAGTTGTGCACTCTGACCTTTCCCAAATTGAAAAAGTAATGTAAAGGTTCTCACCTGCAGATCTTCAACATATAAAATGCCATGGGTATGCAATACACATTCTGTGATTAGCTTAGCCAAATGCAGTTTGACATACTTTTTATGTGATTTAATAATCCATAAATATCAAACTTTTGACCCTGTTAAATTACTAAGTGAGACAACAGGGGGTTCATGGCCAAATCTGCAGGGTTTTTAAATTACTAAATAATGTAGTACCGTGACTTCAATTCAGATTAGCTCTTTTATATTGAAGGGAATAACCATATTCACAAAACAGCACTGCTTTCCTCAACCTGTTGTTTCCAGTGTCTGGAACAGCATAATGATGATCTTTGAGGTAGGCATTTTTTTTGGCACCGAAAACTGCCTTTCTTTAATTTAGCTGAAGACTTGGAAGTAAGGCATGAGAATTAAACCTCCACATTCCTCAACTCGCCATGCACACAGAAACAGCTCAGAGCTTTGAAAGATGTGCTTCTTTGGATTTCAGGAAGTCTCTAAGAATACCATCTTTGGAAGGACAACAATTAAGAGCTTTTGACTTGGGCCTTCACTGTTTGAATGAACTTGAGTGTTAGGATGACTGAAGTGGGGTCTCAGTTAATGTTAATCAATCTTGCTTGACAGTTTATGCTAGGTTTCTGATTGTGTGATCTTTTTATATCTTGTGTTAGCTCTCAAGTCTCTCTTCATAAGGCATGGTTTCCAGACCCTCCACCATTTTGGTTGCCCTCCATGTTCTTGTCATGGTTTTAAATAAATGATTTTATATTGTTCTAAACTATTAATGTTTGTATATAAAATCTCTCATTTAATTGTGTTTTAACTTTTTTTTACTACTAATGTTTAATTCAACTCCTTTGCTTAATTCATACATGATCCCATTTGAGAGGACAATAGGAAATCAATGAATGAATGAATGAATGATACTTCTGCTGGTGGAACCATTTGAGGAAACAGGAAAGACCCCTCCAGAGGGCCATGATACCCTCCAGAGCATGTATTTGGGCAGCTCAAAGGGCAATAGAACAGAAGGAAAAAGAAGAAAGTTGTATTGCACTGAGAGACAGATAATAGTGTGATGTTGAAGGTAGACCATTGTCTGATTTACAGTAGTATTAATTCTTATGCAAGAGAAATCCAGTTCAGTTTAATTTCTGAGAAGCATATTTACCTTGGAGTGTTCCATACAGGCAGGCCAAAATAAAGCTGTTTCGGGTCACTTTGGCGCTATCTTATTTAAATGACTCTGTGTGTTTGTGGGGGGGGGGGTGACAATTAAAAGTATACACGCATTAATTTTCCAAACAATAATTTATTTTTTCCATAAATTTTTAAAATTCATATACAGAAACACATATTATAGATGTAGCAACACTTAGCAGATGTGCTAAAAATAAAGTTAAAACCTCAGTGTACTCAAGTGATGAAACATAAGTACTGAATAGCTGTGAATAAAGTATTTTGTGTTCAGATCTCATGTATTAGAAATTAATTTGGCTAGTTCTCTTTCCTTGCCATGAATCTGTGCAGCCATTAGGAATAATGAAACGAAAGTCCTGCCTCCCTTCCTTTGTCCTTCCTTCCTTCCTTCCCTCCATCCCTCCCTCCCTCCCTCCCTGTCAGGTTCTGCCTCCCTCCCTCTGTCCCCTTCCTTCCTGCCTTCCTTCCTTCCTTCCTTCCTTCCTTCCTTCCTCCTTCCCCCTCCTTCTCACTCCAAGGCTTTTGTTGCAGCTTGGCTCCGGAAACGCACATTGAAGACTCATTACCTGGACAGATCTGGAGCCAAGCCCTTGAGTCTGGAACCCCCACACACACCTGGGCCCAGCACCTGGGACTGAGTCTCAGAAGCTGTCTCCAGATAGGGCAGCCAAGCTGAGAAGACGCCAAAAGAGCAAATGCTCGCCGCCTCCTGCATCTTCCCAGTGTGGCTGGCCTCTCTGAGGCAATCGGGCTGGGAGGGGAAGTTTGGCAGTAGAAATTAATAATTAATATTTAGTTCATATATTAGTTCATATAAGCAGTTTGGTACAATGGTGATGCAGAGGAGGTAAGGGGAGAATGGAATGCCAACTCTGAGGGTCCTTAATCTACCTCAAAGAACTTATTTAGTTATTAATAAGGAAAGGTCCCAAGAATTCTTTATTAATAAAGGTACAAGGCACGGATGCCCCATGTCCCTGCTACTATTTGTAATGGTAATACAGTATAAATTTTATTAACATCAATTAAACTGAATTCAAAGATTAAATGTATTAAGATAAAAGGGCAAGAAACAAAAATAAGAGCTTTGGCAGTCGATATAGCAGTAGTCCTGGAAGACCCTATACAAAATGTGGATGAACTATTTCAAGAACTAGAGGAATTTAGCAAATACTCAGGTCTGAAAGTTAATAAAGGAAAAACGATGATGATAACCAAAAACATGTCTAAAGAAGAGGAGAGTGTCCTAAAAGAGAAATCGTGCTGTAAGGTAGAGAAAAAAATTAAGTATCTAGGGATTTGGATAGCTAAAGACAACTTAAGACTGTTTAACAATAATTATGTAACTATTTGGAAAGAAAAAAAAGAAAATCTAATAAGATGGAACAAATTAAATCTATCTTTATTAGGGAGAATTGCGGTAATCAAGATTTTCTCCAAACTTCTGTACTTGCTATTAAATCTTCCAATTGAAATCAAAGAAGAGATGTTCAAGGAATGGAAAGGACAGAAATCAAGGGTCAAATGGTCGGTGTTGAAGGATAAGAAGGAAAAAGGAGGATACGCTGTACCAGATTTGAAGCTATACTATTGGGCATGTAATATGTATGATTTGGATTCAGAACTGGATTAAATTAGAGGACAAAGAGCTACTTAATTTGGAAGCAATACAAGAAAGATTTGGCTAGCGTGCCTTTTTAGGCTACGATAAGTTAAAATGTAATGGGGACTTTTTAAACTACCCTAACAGGAGGTCCTTATTATTTACATGGAGGAAAATTAAAGCAAAATTTTTATTTTAAATTACCTATTTGTATATTTGCGCAGGAAGCGTCTTATGGAAGATGGATAGAGAGCAATGAATGGCTTACATATAAAAACACAAGAAAGAGCATCTCTAGGCAATACAGATTTAAAATCGAGAGAGAAATTAAAGAAGGATACAATATTAGCTGGCTCAATTATTTACAGTTAAGACAAAGATATCTGGAAGATAAGAGGACAATAGGTATTGAAAGCAATCTGAATGAACTAGATAAAATAATTTGGCAGTCAAACAAAAAAAAGGTATCAAAGCTATATGGTTTGCTATTAAGTAGACATATGGAAAAAGAGACAGTAAAGGATTACATGATTAAATGGGCACGGGATATCGAGGGCAGCATTGAAATTGAAGAATGGCAAAATGCGTGGAAAAAACCCGAATTGTACCAAACTGCTTATATGAACTAATATATGAACTAAATATTAATTATTAATTTCTACTGCCAAACTTCCCCTCCCAGCCCGATTGCCTCAGAGAGGCCAGCCACACTGGGAAGATGCAGGAGGCGGCGAGCATTTGCTCTTTTGGCGTCTTCTCAGCTTGGCTGCCCTATCTGGAGACAGCCTCTGAGACTCAGTCCCAGGTGCTGGGCCCAGGTGTGTGTGTGTGTGGGGGGGGGTTCTAGACTTGGCTCCAGATCTGTCCAGGTAATGAGTCTTCAATGTGCGTTTCCGGAGCCAAGCTGCAACAAAAGCCTTGGAGTGAGAGGGAAGGGGAAGGAATGAAGGAAGGCAGGGGGACAGAGGGAAGGAGGCAGAACTTGACAGGGAGGGAGGGAGGGAGGGAGGGAAGCAGAGGGACTTTGTTTCCTAGCTGTAAAACATTTCAGTTTCAGACAAAATACTTGAAATCCCAAATATTCAGTACATATGTAATTCTACTTTTTCGTATATCTTGCAATATAAACATTAAGCAAAAGTGTGTTTATGCAGACGAACTTTTTCCTGCTTTCTGTCTTTCCAATGTCTACTGTAGTGTCAGTCTCCAATGTCCAAAGCAGATGTTGTGAGGCTATAAGGGAATTTTATCTTCTGGCTGGTCTATTACATTCTGTCCATGTTGTTGTTCAGATACGCAAAGTCACATTCTGGCAGGTGTCTTTCATTTTCCTCATCTTCGTGGATTTCATTTTCAATGTAAATGTCATTTGATATGAGTGGATGCCTAAAATAATAATGAGTTACTTTTATGGAGAAAAACCTTTATGTAGGTAGACAATTATTTGGCTAGATCTGCACCCCTTTCTAATCTTCAAAAACTGGAGTCGCATGCTGAAAATTATAGAATCATAGAGTTGGAGGAGACCACAAGGGCCATCCAGTCCAACCCCCTGCCATGCAGGAACTCTCAATCAAAGCAACCTCGACAGATGGCCATCCAGCCTCTGTTTAAAGACCTCCGAGGAAGGAGACTCCACCACACTCTGAGGGAATGTGTTTCACTGTCGAACAGCCCTTACTGTCTGGACGTTCCTCCTAATGTTGAGGTGGAATCTCTTTTCCTGTAGCTTGCATCCATTTTTCTAGGTCCTGTTCTCTGGAGCAGCAGAAAACAAGCTTGCTCCCTC
>NW_024805104.1:0-4786 GCF_019175285.1 Sceloporus undulatus
TTTCCTTCTTTCCTAAAGCAGCTTCAGAGCAGCTTTAAAACATAAATTGTCTGTCTTTCCTCCTGCCTCTTTGGATGAACTCTCTACACTTCTGAATTCTTCCAAACCTGCTACCTGTCCTCTTGATCCTATTCCTACTCGTCTTCTAATCTCTATAGCTCCCTCCTTTCTGCCCTCGCTTCTCCATATCTTCAATCTCTCTCTCTCTACAGGCTCCTTCCCTTCGGACTTTAAACATGCTCTCATTTCCCCAATCCTGAAAAAACCTTATCTTGACCCCTCCTCTTTGTCTAGCTATCGTCCGATTTCTCTTCTCCCCTTTCTTTCTAAGGTTTTGGAACGGGTTGTCTATTCGCGCTGTCTTGAGTTTCTTGAAGCCAACTCCATTCTCGATCCCTTTCAGTCTGGTTTCCGCCCAAGGCATTCTACAGAGACAGCTCTCACTAAGATCTCGAATGACCTTTTACAGGCCAAGGCTAATGGCCTTTACTCTGTTCTCATTCTTCTCGATTTGTCTGCAGCCTTTGACACTGTTGATCACTGTCTCCTAACTGACATACTCTCTGACCTTGGGTTCTCAGACTCTGTTCTCGACTGGTTTAGATCTTACTTGTCTGGCAGATCTTTTGCAGTAGTTGCAGGGGGTCAGACTTCTTCTCCTGTTCCCTTATCTGTTGGAGTTCCCCAGGGCTCTGTTCTGGGTCCCCTTCTGTTTTCTCTCTACACACTGTCCTTAGGAAAACTCATCAGCTCTTTTGGTTTTTCCTACCATCTGTATGCCGATGACACCCAGCTGTATCTTTCTGCCCCTGACCTTTCTCCAAGGCTTGAACAGCAAGTCTCATCTTGCCTTACAGCTGTCTCGCAGTGGATGCGCCATCGGCGTTTGAAGCTCAACATGTCCAAGACGGAGCTTCTTGTCTTTCCTCCTAAGCCCAACCTTCAACACTCCTTTTCTGTCTCTGTGGACAACATTTCCATTCAACCAGTCCAGCAAGCCCGCAGTCTTGGCTTTATCTTTGACTCTTCTCTGTCGTGTATCCCTCAGATCCAGACCACAGCCAAGGCTTGTAGATTCTTTTTGTACAATATTGCCAAAATCCGACCATATCTCTCCGCCTCTACTGCCAAGATCCTGGTCCATGCCCTAGTGATCTCACGACTTGATTACTGTAATGTCCTCCTGGCTGGGCTTCCTTTTTCTCACCTCCGTCCTTTAATCTCTGTCCAGCATTCAGCTGCACGCATTATCACTTCCACCCACCGCTCTGACCACATCTCTCCTGTGTTGGCATCCCTTCACTGGCTCCCTCTCCCTTTCTGCATTCAGTATAAGCTCCTGCTGTCGACATTCAAAGCCCTCCATGGACTGGCCCCTCCTTACTTATCAGACCTTCTTTCTCCTCACCTTCCCACCAGGGCCCTCCGTTCTGGTAGTCAAGGGTTCCTGTCTCAGCCCAGGATTTCCTCTGCCCCAACTAGGATTCGCCCCTTTTCACTTGCTGCCCCCCACTCCTGGAACCTTCTTCCTCCACAAGCAAGAGCCATCACTTCATTAACCAGCTTCAAAACGGAGTTGAAAACCATCCTATTCAGAGAAGCCTTCCCAGGCATCGCATAATTGTCGCTTACTATCTGATGTTCTGTTGTTGGCTGTTTATCGATCCATTTCCTGTATTGCTATGTACTGTATATGCATTATCCTACTTGTGAGTATGTATTTTCCCTGGATAATGATTAACCTTCCATTTTGAAGCCAAGCCCTCCCTTCAGTCCATCTGCCTTGGTCCAGGCCTCGGAGGTTGAGAGGAACTGCTGGACCTCTTACCCTTTCCCATCACCACTCCCTTCTCCTTCTGTGTCATGTCTTTTTAGCTTGTAAGCCTGAGGGCAGGGAACCGTCTAACTAAAAAGATTGCATGTACAGCGCTGTGTAAATTTACAGCGCTTCATAAATAAAGGTTAATAATAATAATAATAATAAATAACTGTGGAGCCCTAGTGGCGCAGTGGTTAAATGCCAGTACTGCAGCCACAAGATTGTGAGTTTGTTCCCAAGGTTCCAAAGTTGACTCAACCTTCCATCCTTCTGTAGGTCGTTAAAATGAGTACCCAGCTTGTTGGGGGCAATTGGCTTACAGATTGTAAATGGCTCAGAGAGTGCTGAGTTCACTTCACTGATAAGTAGTATAGAAATATTAGCTAAATGCTAATTATAAAATAGCAGAACATTACAATGAGACACAAAGGCATTATTATTATGGAAGGGAGTGAGGAGAGGAGAGAATGTCTGCCTAACTTCATGATATTTGCATTCTTCCCTGGTTTTCGGTGTTTGGTTTTGAGAGCATGTTGACTCAGCAGCCTACATTTGCTCTTTTGTTCGCCCTGATATATTAACTTTTAGCCAACAGCAAAAAACAGACAATCATCATCAACAACAACAAAAAGAACTCTTGCAATATGTGTCACAGTCAGGGCAAGGGCAGAGAGAAGGGTAGAGATCAAGGATTTGCTTACAGGGACAAATTTCTCTTGCCCAAATAGATCCTTAGTGATCAGCCTCAGACTGAGGGAGGAACTGAGGGTGTGAGGGTCAATAGGGGTGGGGAAGCGATGTTTCAAAGAGAAAAAAACTTAATAGTGGACCATATTTGTTTTGCATCCTCCTGAAGCTTAGCATATGTGTTATCATGTATACTCCTTTTGTATACTTAATGCACACTCTTTTTGTGTAAGTGGTTTCTCCCTTTTATGCAAGTTATTAAACTTGGTTTTAGCACTGGCAGAATGAAGACATGAGCTAAATCTGGCAAATCAGCAATTAGAGTCACTTCTGGTAAGAAATGAATCACAGGCACCATCAAGTGATTATTGACAATGGGACGTAATCAGTGAATTATCACATATTTTGATAGATAGCAAAGTTGCATTGAGGAGTTTTGATTTCTGCATAGACATTAATTTGAGCCATGGCTTATTTCTAGCATCTGTTGCAGTTTTGGGCCTTTATCCTAGACTCTAGAACAGGAGTAAGCCAAATATGTCCCTCCAGATGTCATGGGAAAACTGGAAATATGCTTTTTCTGCTTTAAGGTTTCTTAGTACCCTTTTAACCGATCTATGGTTATCTGTTTATTCATTTCTTTATTTAATCTATATCCCACCTTTCTCCTGACATGGAATCCGAAAAGAGCAACACAGTACAATTAAAATACAATGGACTCTTATTATACTCTGGGTTTTGGTTCCAAGATCCCCTGTGGGTAACAAAATCCGTGGATGCTCAAGTCCCATTAAATATAATGACATAGCAAAATGGTGCCCCTTATTAAAAAAAAATGGAAAATCAAGGTTTGATATTTGAAATTTATACTTTTTTTTTCAAACTGTGGATGCTTGAATCCATGTATAAAAAATCCCTGTATAAGAAGGGCTGACTGTACTGTTATTACAAAAGTTAAAACACAATTAGACGGCATTTCTATTTAAAATCACAAATTAAAAACAGATAGTGAAAGCAAGCTTAAAATAGCATTAAAAGATACTTAAAAGCATAATAAAATAAAACACTCTCAATTAAAAGCTTTCTCTGTTGCATACACTAAAAACCCAATGCTTCCTTAAGTAAAAATATCTTCATCTGCCAGCAGAAAGACAGCAAGGAGGAGTGCTAACAGGGCCTCCAGGGGAAGAGAGTTCCATAACTTGGAAGCAACTACTGACAAGGCTCTCTCTTATGCCCTTACCAGACATGTGGTGGTGGGACTGAGAGAAAGTCTTTCCCAGGCTCACATAGGGAGATTTTTCTAACAGTCTGGATTCATCCCATATATCGCTTTAAAGGTCATAGCTAGTACTCAGAATTCTGTCCAGTTGTTGTTGTTGTTGTTGTTGTTGTTACTTTATCCCACTTTCCTCCCAAAATTGAAATACAAAGCAGCTTAGAAATTAAAAAAAACAACAACACAATGAATTTAAAAATATACAAATGTGGGCATTAAAAATAATTAAACTAGTATAGTATTAAAACACATAACTTGTTAAAATAATAAAATGTAATTTAAAGATAAAAGTGTTTAAAAATATACATATTAGAACAGTTAAAACCCTAAAACATTAGAAGAACAATAAAAATAAAACTATATACAGACCTCTAAAACCTTCAGATCCAGCAGCACAGAGCATTGAAAGACCAACCTCAACTGTCTGTAAAGCCCCTGTGGTACAAAAATATTTTAACTTGCCTCAGAGGCTCCAGCAAATAACCACACAACAACATATTGGAAGAAAAGGCCACAACTTTATTAGCAAGCAATTGGTAAGGGTTGGCACAAAGCATGAGGTCAGGATCTGCGGAATCGAACAACCCGATGTTGTCTGATTCAAAACCTGGCACCCACCAGGCGCATGGGATGACCTAGGGGCTAAGGAACACAACCTTGACCGCAAACCATGTCATGCGTTCACATATTCACTAAGCCCCTAGTCACCGGGAGGCGCTCCCACGTATGGCCCCCGCAATGGCCATACGCCTGCCCTATTCGCCCCCGGGTACCTTGTGACTCCCAAACCAGAGCTCCCTATCCCTGGTATCACACCGTGCAGATCCTGGCCTATGCTGCCGCCACAAAAGGCCTGTGAGCAGGCCTACCGCCAACCCTGCCAAGAGCGATGCTAACATTCAATGCATAGGTCCAAGTGCGGATGAACAACCAGCATAAGCCAATTCTTCCCAATGAGAGGCAACGTGCTATGAAGGCAATCCTGCAGGCAGCAGCAAATC
>NW_024805105.1:0-4786 GCF_019175285.1 Sceloporus undulatus
CAATTCCATTAAACAGCAACAACAGCAATTGCCCCCGCCTCCTCCTGCCTCCTTCCCCAACTGCCGCTGCCTCCGTCCCTCGACGCTCCTGCCTTCCCCAGCCTTCTCCAATGATGGATGTCTTTTTTGAAGCAGCACAAACTAATGGAGTGACAATTGTGCCAGAAAAGAAGCGATTGCACTGGATAATGAAAAAATCCACTTTCATAGTGGGAACGAGGGACCTTTTGGAATCCATTTTGGAATCAGAGTGAAGCTGAATCAGAAATCGGATTATACTGCAAGTGGGAATGAGCCCCTATTCTTTGGAGCAGCAGAAAACAGGCTTGCTCCATCCTCAGCATGACATGATATCCTTTCAAATACTTCTCCTATCACCCCTTAACCTTCTCTTCTCCAAACTAAACATCCCCAGCATCTCCCTCCGTCTTTCCTCATAGGGCTTCATGGTTTCCAGGCCCTTCACCATTTTAGTCTCCCTCCTTTGGACACAAGGCTCCAGTTTCTCCACATCCTTTTTGGATTGTGGTGCCAGAACTGGACCCAGGATTATTCCAGGTGGGGCCTGAGCAAAGCAGAAGAACAGAGTCGCACTGATTCTCCTCGATGGAGACACTAGACTCCTGTTTAGTGGTGTAAAAAATTATCTCACTGTTCATTCAAATTTGCCTCTCGATGGGTTCATATCTCTTTATAATGCTCTAAAAAGTATGGCCTAGTCAATCAAGCAGGAAGAATGACCACTTTTAATCATTTGCAAATGAAGCGAGGTTTGGCATGACCATTCAATGGGCAGGATTTGCGTATTTTGCCTAAGTAAAGAGCAATTCAGACTGGGTCTTACCAAAAGGCAATGGCTTTGTTATGGCAACGGACTCAAAATGCCGCCTCTGTTTTGCTGCTTGCATCTAAAGAAAGCACTATAAACGAGTTACAGTTAAACTTGCCAGAGCTGGAAGGCGTCCTAAAAGGCCATCCATTGCAACCCAGCAGCTTCTCTCATCTTCCATTGATAACAATTTAAACCAAAGAAAAGAGCACGTGAATTTAACGTTTTTTGCAAGCTTTGTAACCTTTGTAGGTTTTTTTAAAATCCACATTGTTTTAAAATGTTGTTAGCTGCTTACTGTTACTGTTGGGAGAAAGACAGGATATTAAAAATGAACTGAAATTATTTATTTCAATTTGTTAATTATTATTTACTCATTTAATTATTCATGTTGATATTAATGAGGAAAACTGGGAGAAATTGTCATGCTCAGGGGCCTTAACGTCCTCCCAAATTCAGGCCAATGTTATGCTTGGGTCTTCTTGGCAAGACTTGGTGCCATTGCTTTCCTCTGAGGCTGAGAGAGTGTGACCGGAGGCTGAGACTTGGCTCAAGTAAGCTAGCCAAGCAGCCAGGAGGGTTTGGGGGCAGAGAGAGTGTGCCCCGCCAGGGCCTCCCAGGGGTTTCTATGGCTCTGCTGGGATTCCAGCTCTAGGATTCTACCAAATTAGGAGGAGTAGCTAATACTCCGGAGGAGAGGATCAAGATTCAAAATGACCTGAATAGACTAGAAAGCTGGGCCAAAGCTAACAAACTGAAATTCAACAAAGAGAAATGTAAGGTATTGCACTTTGGGCGGAAAAATGAAATGCACAGATATAGGATTATGGGGGACACCTGGATGAATGAAACTATATGTGAAAGGGATCTAGGATCCAAGTAGACTACAAGTTGAACACAAGTCAACAGTGTGATGCGGCAGCTAAAAAGGCCAATTCTATTTTCAATTTAAACCTGCCTTTGAACTCTCTTCTTTAACCTTCCTTAATAAATGCTCCAAGTCTATGATGTTTTCTGCTAGAGTATGGTGTCATCCTCATATCTTAGATGGCTGGCGTCCGTCCCTTTCCATTCCTCCTTCCTCCATGTCTAACGTATGATATTTTCTCATATTGACTCATGGATTCCTAGAATCAGAAGCGACTGAAAGGGACACCTAGACCTGGGTCTTGTCCGTCTTCTCCCTACTTTCTGCCCTGCTTTGCTAGAGACCAGGGAGGCCCAGGCGTCCTCAGCCTCCAGACTCATTCTCTCTGGGAACGCAGCAAGGGAAGGCTTTGTAAGCTACTGAGGCCCCATTCCCACTGGGCCATTTGCCCTGGATGGAATGGGGCAGATCCGGGTCCCCCATCTTGAATCTCCCCGGAAACAAGGGCCCACTGCGTTTTACCTCAATCAGGGTAACTCACCCTCTGAAGTTCACGGTTGTGGTACCGGTTTCAAATGAAGGCTCCTTTGCTGTCCATCAAATTCACTTCCGCTTTCGTCAAAGGTGACGTTTCCTACAGCCATTGCCCAACCGAATGGGTGCTTTCCCCCTCCTTTGTTCAAAAAGCCTGGTGGCAGAGTGTGCATATTCTGTCAAATTCAAAAACCTCAAGATGTGTGTGTGTGCGCATGTGTGTTGTGTGTATTTGTGCCATTACAGATTATGGCAGCCTTAAAACGACCCCATGCTGGAGTTTTCTTGGCAAGATCGGTTCCAAGGAGATTTGCCACTGCCTTTCCCCTGAGGCTGAGAGAGTGTGACTCCCCCAAAGTCCTGGGTCTCCGCAGCCTTCCAGCCTCTAACTTCCCCTTCACTTCTAGCCAAATGCTACAGCCCTTGCCTCCCCCCATGCCATGCCATTCCCGTCACAACAACAACAACAACAACAACAACAATAATTCCTCACCTCAGAATGCCACCTCTGCATCCTCTTGCTTTGCTTTCCCTCCAGTTGCCACCCCAAAATGCAATCTATCCTCTTTGGATCTCCTTGCCCTGCCTCCGTTTTCAACCCCAAAATGCAATCAATCCTCACCTCAGAATGCCATCTCTGCATCCTCTTCCTTTGCCACCCCAGAATGTCTCACATACACATAATAATAATAATAATAATAATAATTCATCATCTCTGCATCCTTGGATTTCCCCGATTGCACCCCAAATGCCTTACAATGCACATAGGTAGCAAAAGCATTCTGTATGTGTTTGATAAACCGAAAGAGAAACAAATGGCCCCATGCAGACAGGCCAAAATAAAGCTGCTTCGGGTCACTTTGGAGGGATAGTGTTTAAATGATGCATACATACTAAGAGTCCAGAAGCTGCACCAAAGCCATAATCCAGTACTAAGGACTGGAGCGTAACTTTGGCGCAATTTCTGGACTCTTAGTATGCATGCATGATTTAAACAGCATACCTCCAAAGTGACCCAAAGCAGCTTGATTCTGGCCTGTCTGTCTGGGGCCATTTGTAACATTTGGATATAAGCATTAATTTAGGAAAAAAGCCTCTTGCAAAATGAGGTGCCGTTCTGGGAGAAAGCAAACAAAAGGGAAAGTAGCACAAGCAGACGCACTAGAAGTATGCGCATAGTCTGTCAAAATAAAAATACCAAAGAGAGAGAGAGAGAGAGAGAGAGAGAGAGAGAGAGAGCTGCCGGTGAGAGAGAAGCCATGTTCCGCCCTCCTCTGACCTAATCCCTCCCCTGAATTTGACCCTTCCTCCTGCTCCTCCTCCTTTACCTTGATTCTGCCCTTCATGGCAGCCTTCCTCCAGCTCCTTCCTCCTCCTCCTCCTTTACCCTGAGGAAGGGAAGGAATGTTCTGCCCTCCTCCCTCCCTCTGACCTATTCCTTCCCCTGGACTTGACCTGATCTTGACGGGGAGAGATTCATATTTGTCGGGACCCGTTTTTCCCCAAAAGATACAGGTTAAACTCCGCTTTCAAAAGACCCAGGCCAAGGGTGTGCAAGTGTCAGATTTGGGTGTAGAAGAATTGGGACCTGTATGAACTTCCTGCTTTTAATCCGGTTCCTGAACTGGGGTAAAAGGTAGTCTGAAGGGCCCCTAAAGAAAAGCATATGGACCTTCTTATTCCCTACTTGTCTCTTGTATTTTTTAGGTGCAAACAATGGCCATGCCTCCTCTCCAAATGTTTCTGGCGCTTCATCTGGTGGGACTTTTCATAGGAGCAAAAAATCAAGTACAAAGGGACCGCAAAGAGACAGAGAGAGATGGAGGGAAAAGGTGGGTCTGATGGAGCTGGATCCTCTTCGGCTCTGGGGTCTTACTACAGCTGCATCCACACTGCAGAAATAATCTGGTTTGACACCACTTTAACTGCCACAGCTCAGTCCTATGGGATTCTGAGAGTTGTGTTTGTTGTGCTCAGAGTTCTATTAAGTCTATTGCAAGACAACAAGGCATTTTAAGAAATGTAGGTTCATCAGAAAAATATGGCTGAGTACATCAAAAACCACAGTATAGGTAATATAGCTATTAATAAGCCCTATGGAAAGAGTCTATTTGCACGCTAATCCTTTTAGCTTTTATTTGTGTAATGCTTTACACTTTTCTTGTGTTTCCTACACGTTGTGGTGCCTTGTCCTCTTTTGCAGTGAGGACAACTGAACCAAATGCTGTGGATATAGTATATCTTGATTTCAGTAAGGCCTTTGACAAAGTTCCCCATGACATTCTTGCAAACAAGCTTGTAAAATGTGGGCTGGACAAAGGAACTGTTACATGGATCTGTAATTGGTTGACCGGCCGAACCCAAAGGAGGCTCAATATTGGCTCCTTTTCATCCTGGAGAGAAGTGACCAGTGGGGTGTCCAGTGGGGCTCTGTCCTGGGCCCAGGGCTATTCAACATCTTTATCAATGACCTGGATGACAGAATTGGGAGCATACTTATCAAATTTGCAGATGACACCAAATTAGGGGGAATAGCTAATACTCCAGAGGACAGG
>NW_024805106.1:0-4786 GCF_019175285.1 Sceloporus undulatus
CCTTCCAGATTGCTGGTCTTTGGTAATTTGTACTCGCCTCACTTACATCAATCCTGCTAGGAAATTCCAACAGCCCTAACCAGAGGAGCTAATAGTAAAGAGTACTAGGAGTGGAAGACCAGTAAAACCTGGATGGCCACATGATTTCCAATCCTGGTCTTGAGGTTCTCTAAGTTGTGTTTCATTAGGATCCATTGTCTGTGTAAAAGCCTACTCTGTAATATGAGCATTGTAGTTAAACTAGCATTGATAGGAATTGTTAATACAACTAGGTTGTATGTCTAAGAATGCAGTTTTGGAAATTTAAAAACAGAAAGTAACTCTGTTAATCTCTTGAGGAAGAACTAATAAGGAATCTGCAAAGATTAATCACAATTACATTATGGTATGAGGTTTATTGATGAAAGTTTGCATAACAATTTTTGGGGCCAGTTTTGTTGTGCCCAAAACAACATGTAAAGCCAAAAGGTTTCCAAACATAAATAAATTTGATAACCCATTTTCTCCATCTGCATATATTCAAATGGAAATATTCAGATGTTCAAATAACCATGTGAAGCAGTAATACTAAAAGGAAAAAGTGTGTGTTTGTGTATATGTGTATGGCACAGCTGCATATCTATAGAAATATATCATGAAACAAGTCCCATTGAAATTACTATTGAGTTAGAGGGCTATGTATCTTATTTTCCAGAGGACACTGTAAGGATGGAAATAATATTAGAAAATATTTTTTAATGGTTGAAACACATGGGTTTTGGTTGTCAAAAAAAAAATCTGTCAGGAATCCTAGAATGGTTCAGGATTTGTTCTACACAAAATTCACATGTGGTTGCTTTGCACAGGAAACAACATGCTCTGATTGGAAAATAATATTTCAGTGCATAACCATTAATTCTGGCACAGAAAATGTTTTCTGAGCAGAGAAAAAGCTACAATTGGGAATTTGTTCTGCATAAATTTTGCATATGGTCAGTGTGCACAGAACTCAGCATTTTTGGCATAGGAATCAATATTTAATGAGGAGCTCCTGCCTGAGGGAAAGTGGCGCTGGTGGGTCTGAAAACAAACCTCCCCCCTTTCCCTGTACTGCTCAATGCAGGGATAGGGAGAACACAGTTCTTGATGTGTGGACAATGAATTGGGTCAAACTGAACCCAATCTAGCTGTTCACATGCCAAAGAACTCAAGATCATGCTGACATTTCTGGGAAACACCAGGCTGTTGTCTGAGTTCAGAGCAAAGTCAGGTTATTATGGTATGTCCCCAGAAGTGCCAGTATGTCACAAAGCATTCCTGCACCAGCTTCAGAGTATGTTTGGTGTTTTTCACTGGTGTAGACAAGCCCTTAGTGAAGAATTACATCCATAAAGGACAACAGCTTTTTGAAAATCTGTCAGAAGACATTCTTCTATTTGAAAGCATCCTAAATGTCAGAATCAGGGAAAGAGAAGTCCTCTACATGTTGTTGGAGAACAACTCCAAGCAGCTCTAGACAGTATAGATGCACGGCTCATCACTTCCCTAACCAGCTTTAAGGCTGAGCTGAAAACCATATTTTTAAGGGAAGCGTTCTCAGGGAATTTGTGATTGTCATCTGGCTGTCTGACAATATTTGATGCGATGTGATTTGTTTGATATTTGATGTTTTTAAATTGTTTTTTCTTTTCTATATGGTAATTTTATCTATTCCTCTTTTAATTGTTATTATCTAAGAATGTACGCCTTGGGCAGGCTTTTATTTACTCCTAATTTTACCAACTTTGTACAGCGCGGTGTATAATTACAGTGCTACAGAAATAAAGTTTAATAATAATAATAATAATAATAATAATAGTATAGACAATAATAAGGAATAAATGGGAGTTGCAATTCAACTGCACCTTGAGGGACACACATAGTACACATTTGTTCTATTTAAGGAGCACTCCAGGTCCAATTTAAAAATTTAATTTCAACATTTAAATAATAAGGAGAGCAGAGGTGTTTAAATCATCCATTAACAGACAGACACATGTCAGCTGGTCCCAGTTTTGTACATACAGTAACATGTATTTTTATTTAAATTACTTTCCCCCATTTATTCCTAAACAGGTCCTCTTATACATATGTTATCAAATGTAAAATTAATGCAGGTTTTATCCTCTCATCTCCCCCCCCCCTTTTCCTGGGTGCAGGAATGGGTATGTGACCACCTGATTTTGAGTAACCTTATCTAGGACTGCAATAGCTGGATATTCAGATAGCCTAGACACTTAAGTCTATGGAGACTGAAATGAAGAGACTCATAAATATTAAACTGACCAATTATGACTTAGCCATTAACCGTAATAGATTTCACATGTGGATGTGAGCTTACACATGCACACACACACATACTACTTTATAGCTGGAGTGAGAAATAACTGAAGCACTGAAAACCTTGCAGGGCCCTGCAAAACACAACATCAAAACCGCCAATGTTCTGCATCAGTGACCTGATGACAGAAAACAAATTCACAGCCCAGTCGTTCACTTTATGGGTCCTCCCCATAGGTCAAGAAAGCTGCCAAGATTCACAATATTTCTAGCCCTAGCTGTAAAATTGGATGAAAGAAGATTCTTTACAGTGGTATGAAAAATGCTTCTTTTTATTATGATTACTTGACTGAGGAAAACTGTCTCCAGGGCAAATGAGGCTTGAGTGTGAACTTCTGACTCTGCTAGGCCCTTTTCTGAGGATATTAGTGGCTGGCTTTTTCTCTGTCATATAATGAGAGTTTATATTTGAAAGGAATGAAGATTAGCATAATGCAGACCCTGGCTGGGACATATTTTTTTTTACAAAGTATGATATACTAATATGTTTGTGCCCCTCAAGGAAAGCCACAATCATTAAGCAATCATTTTAAAGGTTGTTTGTGAACATATAGTATATCATAGAACCAAAGGTCATTCCGGATACATTTTTATGCATGCTTTCCTAAGAGTTAGTCCCATTAAATTTAAGAGGACTTACTTCAGCATAGACGTGCATAGGGTTGTACTGCCTTTTCCACACAGTTAGGCAAAACTTTATTCAAATAAGGTATCCCTAACTAATGGGTCCTATATAATTAAACAGTGCCAATTTGAATCCACCAAATTAGAAAGAAACAACTGGCTTGCTCCAAATATGAATCAATGCACTTCAAGGGCATGAGCCAGCAAAAGATCAACACTCTATGTTCTATTGATTAAAATGAAAGAGAATTAATTCTGACTCTTTCTTCCACCAGAGCTCCACATATATTTTATGTTGTGCCAAACAGTGATCATAAGACAATGGTGCTTTGTAGAATTAAAGAGTTGGAAGGGACCAAATCTAGTCCAGCCCCCTGCCATGCAGGAATAAATAGTTAAAGCACGCCTGAGAGATGGCTGTCCAATCTCTCTTTGAAGACTTCCATTGAAGGAGAGTCCAACCTTTCACTGTAATGGTTTCACTTAATGAAGTTAAGTAAGATCTGTGTGACTGCCAGACTGGGAGGTATATTAAAATACATGAGCAGAAACAAACAAATCAAGGTTTGTTTCACCATACTGGAGTAGCTTACATGTGTTATAACATTAGCAACCCCTTCCTTTCATTTTTTATACTGGTCTAAATGATGGACCTGTTGAGATATGCAGTTGGTATACCTGCGTGCTATTCCTCCTGGCTCTTACCTATTACTTCAATTTGTTAATTGCCAGTGCTGTATATTTTACATCGGAGTTTACCGCACAGGCCCATAGAATGGGCCTTGTGCATTACAAAAGGGGCCAGGATGGGGCCAGAACGAGTAGGGGACACATTTTACCGCACACAAAAATCCCCATTCTGTTCCATTCCCTTCCGTTCCTTTCCCCATCCATTTCACAGGAGGCGATTTTTGAGAACTCTTCAGTAACCTTTCTCAAAAATTGCCTCCTGTGGGATGGATGGGGAACAGAATGGGGACTTTTCTGTGCGGTAAAATGCATCCCCCACTCATTCCGCACTCATTCCCAGCCCCTTTCGTTCCATTCCCAATCCATTCCGATGTGATAAACTTCATCATATCAACCCGCAGAGCTTGGAAAGTTACTTTATAAGAATAAATACAATGATATACTGCAGGTATCTGTAGCTGAAGAATATTTGAATAACATCTTTGCTTCAATGATTTTACTGAAGCCTTGCAGGAGCTTTCTGTTGTGATACTCACTTTTCCATTTTGAACTCAGTCCCTCAATTTATCTCCCCACACCAAACTGGAGATGGAAAGAATATTTTAAAATGTTGTAAGACAGAAAGAACGAGGGTGGGGACAAATGGGCCACCTGTGGAAGTAGTTCCACAGCCTGGGAGCAGCCACAGAGAAGACTTTTCACAAGCCCTCACCAGCCACAACTGAGGTGGTGCAGTGGTTAAATGCCTGTACTGTAGCCACTCACTCACAAACCATAAGGCTGCAAATTCAATACCAACCAGGGCTCAAGCTCGACACAGGTTTGCATCTTTTTGAGGTAGCTAAAATGAGTACCCAGCTTGTTGAGGGCAATTAGCTTACAGTTGTAAACCACTTAGAGCAGGGGTAGGCAACCTGCAGCCCGCGGGCCGGATGCGGCCCGGCAAGGCCTTGGGTCCGGCCCCAGCCCGGTCCTGCCGCCGATTGCCGCTGGGGCCTTTGGCATCTCGTGTGAGGGGCATGGTGGGGCAATTGTCTATAGAAGCCTCAGAAACATGCATTTATCTTAACATTTTTTAAAAAATCAGCAAATTTTTTTGCGTGTCCTCCATTTT
>NW_024805107.1:0-4784 GCF_019175285.1 Sceloporus undulatus
TGGGGTGCCTCCGAGTATTCTGACCAGTGAGTACAAAGCCAAAGTCACATCTTAAAACAATGAAATATGTAAGAGTAAAATTGTTTTCCTTGTGTAAGGAGTAACCGTTTCTGGATATTTTCAAAAGTTATTTTAAAGGTCATTTTTAGATTATTTTTCTAACAGGACTTTTAAAGTTTTATATTATTCTCTTAGCAATTCTCAGGCAGCTTTTGCCTCAAAAATTAACAAGCAGTAATAGAAGAGTAACAAGCAGTGTAATGAGTAATGTAATTAGTTACATTTTAAACACTCTTAACGAGTAATGAATTACCTTTCAAAAACAACCTCTCATGCCCTGAATAAATTACACAGATCTCTTTAGTATCCTATATTTCCCTCAGGACTGGGTGACCATCCTTAAAAGTGGAATGAGTCAAACAATAAGTTTGATTGCCCTTTTGTTAATCTATGTACCAAAATAGAAAGCAGCAGAAGCAGCAAGTAACGTAAGCAGGGTACTGCCAGAGCTTGAAAATAATAAGTTGTGAGTAACGTAGTTAACTGTTACCAGTTATTTTGGAGGTAATAAGCACTCAGTAAAGTCACTGTTTAAAAATAGCATAATGAGTAAAAGAGAAACTACAGTACTTTCACTGATGTAAAGAACAATGGTTTCTAGCTACTTTCAAATGATACTTTTTAGGAGCTTATTTGAACAGGAAAGTTTTGGGTTTATGGTATTATTTATCAGTTCTTTGTTTTCTATCTGTAAACGTAGCAGAAAGAAGCAGAAAAGCAATGAGCAGTAGAGTACACAAGGTTAATAGTTTGTGTGTGTGTGCACATGCACATGCATTCAAGTCACCTTTTGACTTATGGTGACCCTATGAAGTTCATAGGGTTTTCTTAGGCAAGGAATTACTTAGAGATGGTTTTGCAAGTTCTTTCCTATGAAATATACCAGTTTTGTTGTTGTTGTGTGCTTTCAAATCACTTCCGCCTTATGGTGACCCTAAGGTAAAGGTATCATGGGGTTTTCTTGGCAATAATTGTTCAGAGGTGGTTTGGTATTGCTCTAAGGCTGAGAAAATGTGACTTGCTCAAGCTCACCCAGAGGGTTTCATGGTTGAGTAGGGAATTGAACCCAGTTCAAGGTGGTCAAAACAGATCTCTTCCACCAGGCCTTTCCAGATTAACTTGACTGCTCCATCAACGGCCCATCTGCTTGATTTTGGATATTGGCATTTGTCTTGAATTGTCATTTTAAATTTGAGGGTGGGTGGGTCTTTGAGTTATAGGGTTTTAATGATATTAATTATTATTTTTGAATTTTAATGTATTGTAATGCTGTCTTAATATTGTAAGGTGCTTTGATCCAATTGGAGAGGTGGGATATAAATTATTATTATTATTATTATTATTATTATTATTATTATTATTACTTCAATATTGCAACAAGTAGTTATGAGCAATGAGAACAAGTTACTTTTAAAAAGTGATCTTCCAAACTCTGGATAGCATCTAGTTCATAGCACTGTGACAAGAGACAGCAGAATGGGGTATAGCATATAGGAGTATATGTGGCAATCAACCAAAGTTTCATCATAGAAATTGCTGTCCGCCCACATAAGTAGTTGGATTTCAAAGATGTTCTGAAGGACTCATAGCATTATTTACGTAGCATCTTATATCTAACCATAAGATTAAAAACTATATTATAGCAAACCAGATTTAGGACTTATTAGATCTGAATTAATTGCAACTTGGATCTTTAAAAACTGAAACTTTGAATTGCTGAGTGTTCCAGGGTGAAAGTTACTTGCCAAGTTCCACCCTATATGGATATTTATCGCCAAGTTACAACTACTTGAAAATATGTTTGGATAATCAAATGTTTACAAAGTGTCTATAAAGTACTATGTAACCAGAAGCATCCAAGACTTTATAGAGATCTCAGGTGCTGTCTTCTGTAGCTACTCCAACTGCTCCAACCTTACTCCCCTCCACACTTCATTTCGATTTGGCTGTACCATCCACTGGTCTTTGGATGATGTCAACCTTTCAACACTTTGGTGGTTACATTAGAAATGTTGCAGTCTATTGGCAGTAACCTCGTAGAAATGCCTTCATTTTTGAGGCTGAAATCTTTCCTGGATGCCAGTGAAAAGGGGAGTTGTCATTCTTTCTTTTTAATGTAAAACCTAGAACCCTAAAATTCTATCTTGATGGGTGTTAAAGATATGCTGGCAATTCCTTTGTTAAAACAGCTTCACTGGTTGGTTTCCAGAGAGATTTCAAAGTGCTGGTCATGACATATAAAGCCTACACAGTCTAGGTCCAAAGTACACTGGTGCCTCGGGATACGAAATGACCGGGTTACGAAATTTCCGGGATACGAAAAAAATCCATTTAAAAAAACTGTTCCGGCTTACGAAGGTTTTTTCGGGTTACGAAAAAATTTTTGGTGCTTTTCGGCGCGGCTTTTCCCCATTAGCGCCTATGGGTTTTCGGCTTGCGAAGGCTTTTCGGGTTACGAAAGCGGCGGCGGAACGAATTAATTTCGTAACCCGAGGTACCAGTGTATCTAAAAGACCGTATCTCTCTATACTAACTCCCAGAATCTTAAGACCTTTAGGGGAAAGCTTTCCCTCATTCTCACCAAAGGCGGTCTTAGTGGGAAAATGAGAGACAGCCTTCTCAGTAGCTGCTTCCACCCTCGGGAACTCCCTTCCACAGGTTAGGCTGGCCTTCTCTGTGCTTTCTTTTCTGCTAGAAGGTAAAAACGTTTATGTTTAGACAGGCTTTTAATATGTAACTGTGCCAGGGAGGCTTATATTATTATTATTATTATTATTATTATTATTATTATTATTATTATTGGAGTATGTGCACTATATAAATACACACAGAGACACAGAGACTTACTTTTGAATGCTTTTGAAATAATTTTGTACTATTTTAATGTAAAGATTTAAACTATCTTTTAAAAAAAATTTATTGTAGGATTTTATAGGTTCCTTTTGTGAGTCACCTTGGAGCCTCAACCCAGAGAAAGGTGACATACCAATGAAATAAATAAATAAATAAACAAAGCCCACATTCCAGACAATGAGAATGTTTTGAAGTTAGCCTCGTATTTATTATACATGATACAGGATTATACATGATACATTATACAGGAGATTATAATGATTCTGGGGAGCATTCTTAACCTATTCGGTCATTATCTAACATAAGTCTTTCAAAAGGAAATGCTCAGTTTTACTTCATTTCATTGAATTTATGTGAACTGATACTGACACCATCAGCTAACTGACTCACTCTGATGTTATGAGGAAATTTTCTACAGATATAGGCTAGGTCTGGTTCCATTTTCAGTAAGCACTGAAGTTTAAAGACTGCACATCCCACAAGTTGTACTAGGGTTCCAAGCCACATTGGCTTCTGTGTCTGTGAGATGATGAATCTACTCTGAGTTTTAATATGAACGTGAAAGGAAGCATTTGAGATGTTGAAACTCTTTCAGGTATAAAGTTCACCACCTTGCATAGTCCTTAAAATGTTAGACTAAACTGGAATGGATTCACTGCCTAGGTGGGGTAGTCATTGACCACCACTTAAAAGCAGACTCTTGTCCAAAAAGTGCTAACTTGTAATAGGGGAGTCATACTCTTCATACTCATATGTAATGGAATTACTTGTGTTAAATGAATGTAACCGTTGGGGATGATGGCATGACTTCTGACATTTATTTCTCTACCTAATCTGTACTGATAATTGTGTATAGACTGAGAAGTACTTGGTTTCACGCTGCTAGAACTTACAATTCCCCTGAGGCATGACCATCACCAGACCAATTATAGGTGGGGGTTTGTTGTTGCTTTCAAGCTGTGATTAAACATCTCATGCTGAAGACTTGGATTAATCCTACTATCAGGGAAAGGGAGGCAAATGCCTCCAGCAGGAGATGCTGAAAGGAGCACCAGTGCCAGCCTCCTAGATGTTCCTTATGAACTCTCGGAATGTTCTCTTCTGATGGAGATCACAGCTGCATGTGCCATACAACCTGTCCTGGGCTCCTTAAACTGATCTGCTGCCTCAAGTATGAGATACATTTGGATGCTATCCCAGCACCAGAGTTGAAGTAAAATTTGTAAGCTGAAATAAAATGCAAGTCTAGTTTACTTTCAGAAAATCAAAACCGGAAGAAATCCTGCAACCACAGCAATGAAGCTCTATTGTTATAGTTACACCTGATGATGGCACCCTCCAAAACCCTTCCTTTTCAGCCTGGCAGCACCTGAATGGAAAGGTATCTAGGGTGCTGCAGATCAGGGTGCTAGGAAATGACGCCTGCAGTGCTCTTATCAGGATCGGTGTCCCTCAGAGTTCCTGCCATGCTTGCTAGTTGTTTATGCTGTACTTGCTTTGCTGTGTATTATGAATGATGGAATGTGTCTTAACTTTGCTGTTGTTGGGTAGAAGGGTTCCTATATTTTCTGGAGTTGGGTAATGGGCAGTTGTGAAGGGAAGGAAATATGCATTGCAAGCAGTCAAGGTCAGTTCCATGGGAATGCCTGGTACAGAGAGAGACAATGGGCAGTCCTTGGGAAAGGGATGCTTTAGTTTGGGAATAAATGCGGTCTGAGCATGCAAAAATTTTTGAATTGCTTTGTGCTTTTAATATAATGTGTAATTGAAACTGCTTTAGTCCTAACAACATTGCTATGCTGTGCACAATTTTTGTTTTCTGAATAAAGTTTCCTGTTTTCTCACTGAGGCTTGGATTTCTGAACGAAGAT
>NW_024805108.1:0-4783 GCF_019175285.1 Sceloporus undulatus
ATTATTATTATTATTATTATTATTTAGTAAGGTAGAAGATCACAATCCAGATGGATAGACTCTATCAAGGAAGGCACAGTCTTGAGTCTGAAAGAGCTGAACAGAGCTATTGAGGTCAGGGTCACTTGGTCTCTCATTTCTGTGGTTGCCATAAGTCAAAGTCTATTTGATGGCAGTTAACAACATCATTCTGAAATACCAAATATTTAATTTTTTTATTTTCAATTTTTCCCTATCAGATTGGGGGTCCAGCTTCACACCCAACACACAAATTGTCCCACTCATTCTGTCCTTCACATACTTCATAACAACTGCACCTTATGTGGAAATAATAATAATAATAATAATAGTTTCTTATCCGCCTCTCCCCAGGTGGGGAGGTAAGAACACAATGTCAGGTAAAACATATATTAGTTTAAAAGAACACACGAGACACAGACGTATTAAAACAATCTAGATTTAAAACAAATTGAATGTTGATTGGTTTTTCACAAAAATGTGAGTTTTCAAGAACATTTCTGATTCAGCAAGTCATTTAAAAATTCCACCCAAAAGATGGCAGTAAAGTTTGGTAAAATTACCTGTATAAGAGAGCTCAATAATAATTAAAAATGCATTCAAATGGTGATTAGAAACCTTAACCAGTCTGACAGATTAACTAAGAGAAAGAAGGAAGCCGGAGGAGTGGCAGGGAAAGATTAAAAGACTTAATTGGCCTAGTAAAGTTCATTAGGTGAATGTGAAAGTGTTACCTATATAACATTGCTGAAGCACGCCACTTGACTTCCTAAATGACAGATACCTTAGACGACATTCCTGAAATTAAGTTAAATTAAGATAATGAGCCCTGGGAACCCAACCCTAAGCCAAGCGATTGCAGATCATTTGACCCTATTTTCAGTGTTCTTTATCAGGGATAAAGACAAAGCACCCAAGTGTCTGGCTAAATTGAGCAGAGGACGGTTGATGAACTATAAATGAATGGCCATCTTTAAAATGGGACCCGACAATACTTGGAAAGGAAGACCCATTAACCTTTCTCGTGGCATTGTAAAGAAACAAAATCAAGAAGACCAACCTGAAAGGATGACTCTGGGTTGTAATTATTCAGAGGGCTTCAGAAGCAATTATTATCTCAAATGATATGGAAAAGATAGCTCAGCAGAAGGGTGACATCTATAAATGACACAGACCATCTTTGTACTTGAGCCATCTAGTTAAGGCAGGATTTTTTTACCAGCATTTTCATTGCTTCTTTTAGTTTTACTTAGGAATGTTTTTATTACTTTTCTATCGGGATGACCAATTTAAAACAAAGATTACTGTTGGTTACTTGTCAATTTTTCTAATAGTGAAATTATCGTATGGTGTAGTGGTTTGAGATAGCCAGAGTGATGTAGTGGTTTCAGCATTGGAGTATGACTGTGAAGACTAGCGTTCAAATCCCAGCTTGGCCATGGAAAGCCATGGAAACCCACTTGGGTGTGTCACACTCTCTCAGCCTGAGAGGATGGTAATGGCAAACCCCCTTTGAAGAAACTTGCTAAGAAAAGGCCTTAGGGTCACCATAAGTTGGAAACGACTTCAAGGCACAACACAACAACAACAACAACAACAAGTAGTGGTTTGAGTGTTGGACCAGGATACTGGAAGACAGGGTTTGAATCCCCACTTGGCAATGGAAACTTTCAGTGAGAGCTTGGGCAATTCACAATCTCTCAGCCTTAGAGGAAGGTAATGGCAACCGCCCTCTGAACAAAACTTGCCAAAAAAATACTGTGATAGGTTCGGTTTAGGGTTGCCAAAAACTAGAAACATATTGAAGAGATATGCAGTAACACGAATTTACAGCTACATTGCTCTACATTTATAACCTGATTTGCAGTGACTGTAACCATTTCGGAGTCTTCTTTGCCCAAGAAACTAATGAAATTCATGGGGTCACTATAAGCGGAGAGGCGACTTGAAGACACATGCACACAGTCATAGAGCTCCAGCTTCACTAAAGATAGAGGAGGAATATCACATGGTTCAATGCCAGCTCGTGCTTGTCTGTTGTGGGTGTTGAGATGACATTGTACCAGAAGTCAGTAGCATTTAAAACAAAGATTGGAAGTATTTACTGCCAGATACTTGTTATATGTCCACAACCATTGAGAAGGAAGAAAATTAAGTATAGACCCCCTCCTCCCCAGAAATTCTTTGCAAGTAGCAGCAACAAATCAATTAAATAGTTTTTTGTGGGTTTTTCAGGCTATGTGGCCATGTTCTAGAAGAGTTTCTTCCTGACGTTTCACCAGCATCTGTGGCTGGCATCTTCGGAGAATTATGGATGCTGGCCATGAAAGCCTTTGACTCCACAAATCAATTAAACCTTGGATATTGTAGGAAGCTGGTGATGTCCTGGCGAATGTGGAAGGACCACTGTAGTCTATAAAAAGAAAGATTCAGAGTTTTATCGCATGTGGCTTGACTACCACTACAATTGCATTCCCTACACAGATGGAATGTTTGTATCCACCTTCTAACTAGAAGCAAGTACACTAGATTAAATGTTTTTTATCTCATTTCCCAAAACAGGTAAGAAGGAAAAATCTCCTCATTTCACCTTAATCGGGGAACAGCCTGTTTAGCTAAGATTTCTGTCTTAATTTCCAAACAGGAACATGTGTGTGTGTGTGTGTGTGTGTGTGTGTGTGTGTGTGTGTGTGTGTGTTGGATTGCAGTTTTCCCCTATGTACTTTGAGACCTATTCTGAGATTAGAGCACCTGTTAGTGCCAAAACTTTATCACACACATAGGGGGTATGTTGGCTTCTCAGCCAAGCTTTGGATCACTGCAACCTCATGGGAGGAGGGAAGGGAATGCTAGGAGTAGAGAAGATAGCAAGCCATGGGGCTTCCACACTTTCAGGATGGAGAGAGAGGCTACCCTTGGCTCACCTTTAGTGACACTGCTCCAGTTGGGCAGTGGTTTGGGACTTTGAGGCCTGTTACAGACTGCCAAAATAAAGCTGCTTCAGGTCTCTTTGGAGGTATGCTATTTAAATGATGCATGGGTCCTAAGAGTCCGGAGGTTGCGCCAAAGCCACACTCCATTCCTAAGCACTGGAGTGCAGCTTTGATGCAGCTTCTGGATTCTTAGGATGCATGCATCATTTAAACAGCATACCTCCAAAGAGACCCAAAGCAACTTTATTTTGGCAGTCTGTAACAGGCCTGTGGAAAGCGAATGTGTTGTAGGTGCTCAGGAGCAAAAAGAAAGGCTCATGCAGCTGAATGTGAAGTGTGGGGGAAGGGGAGAAGCATCTTCATGTCGCCTTCTTTGCTCTGGTGCTGCAGCCACAAGGTTGTGAGTTTGATCCCAAGGGGCTCCAAGGTTGACTCAGCCTTCCATAGGCTGGTAAAATGAGTACCCAACTTGTTGGAGGCAATTGGTTTACAGATTGTAAAACGCTTGGAGAGTGCTGAGTTCACTATTAAGCAATACAGAAATCTGTACTATAAATGTATTACAGTACAGAAATGTAAATGCACTTAGAAGGGGCTGGATTTCCCCTGATCGTTACCATTTGCTCACCTAGTCCATGCACACTAGCCTTCCAAAATCATCACAAAAACAGTATTGAACTTTCGCACTGGTAATCATACATGGTAGAAGCAGTAAATGAGGTCATCAATTGTTGTTGGTTTTTTTAAATAAAAAGAGTTGCTTTTAACAGTCTTGTATGTGATAAAAGAAGAGTGACAACGTCATGTGGGAAACTCGAACTGAAGCTGCTGTTATCCAGTGCTAGCATGCTTTACTGGCCCCATGCAATAAGCTTCTCTGATAACTAAAGAAAAATGGAGGTTCCCCCACTCATAAGAGTGGAAGAGATGGTCACTTGGTGCAGGTTTTCTCGTCGTTCTCTGAATAGACATGTCTGCCACAATTCTTCCTTTGGTATAAATATGAAAGGTGTTCTCATCTGGATATCCTGAGGAAGACACCATTGGGTCACTGCATGATTTAGCTGACATTAAACTTAATGTCAGGAACAGATCCATGTTCTGACCTTGTTGGAGAATTGGGGCATCATTCCAAAGACTGAAGTTGCCAGATGGATGGAATTTTTTTTTTGTGATTTCTGCCTGTGGGAATGTGGCACTCCATCATTCTGGAACGGAGTCATTTCATGGCCGCTCCTGTGAGTCAGGCCAATCCTGCTGACATTTCTCTTCCAAAACCATTTTTTATAATAATAATAATAATAATAATAATAATAATCAAAAGTATAACTCTGGGATGCAAAAAGCTCTTTCGATCATCAGCAAGAAAAAAGGAAGTAACCTTTGCTACAATCACTCATGATTAGAGAAAGTTCATCTATGTTCAAAGCTGTTTTGTTTATGCGACAGGCTATGCAAACATCTGGCTAAACATCTGACTGACATAGTTCCAATTCTGGCAGAACTGAATCAAAGCATCTGTTAAGAAGACAGGAGGGAATGTTCCAATTCTTCACTAATCATTAAATATTAATAGTTTTATAATCAGTTTTGTAATCCTCATAATTTATTAATTATTTTATTAGAAGTAATTTCAAATCATTTTCCTGCCCTCTAGAGCCTCCAGAGTGATGTACAATAAAATTGTAAGAGTCTAAATCGAATTGCTATCCCAACTAGAGGAGACCCATCAGATCAGTGGTATTTCCGTAAGTATTGACTTGCCACTCAGCAACTCAGCACTTAATTCAATGGGATTTAGTCGGGATTGTAAAACGTTTTTTATATTTTTT
>NW_024805109.1:0-4783 GCF_019175285.1 Sceloporus undulatus
AATTTTGATTGTGTTCAAAAGCCAGTAAGGAGATAAGACAGAATTTAAAACTGATTTTGTACTTAATAACAGCCGCAAGGATCTCCCTAGCCAAAGCCTGGAGAAATGAGGAAGTCCAGACAGTGGATACTTGGTTATACAAAGCTTTGGAAATAGTGGAGATGGATAAAATTACAATGACACTAAGAGATGGAGTAGAAGAAGCAAATCAGATCTGGGACCCGTTAATAAAATTTTGTAAAGAAATTTCTTAATATGTTTTATTTTAAACTATCATTGTTTTTCCTTTTATTACCTAAATATATATTTTGAGACAAATTGGAAGAAGATCAGAATGTTTTGATAAAAAGGCAATCTTTTATATTTCAAGATCATATACATTTATTCAAACACAAAGCTATGGTGTTGTGAAGGAATAGTACCCATATCAATTTAAACGTTAATTGAGGAATATATTAGCACAGCTGTTAAGCTTGTATTTACATAGTTAATAAAGGGGGGGGGGATAAAGGGAAATAAGAAGACAAAAGCTTACGGTTATTTTCTTTCTTTTTATTTTATTTCATTTTCATTTCTGTATATACTGTAAAATTTAATAAAGATCATTTTTTTAATTTTTTAAAAATTTTATTTTATTAAACATATGCAAAACATTCACATACACATAAAAAATCATGACATATCTATTTACAACATTAAAACATTAAAACACATAGACAACATTAAACATACTATCACATATACAAGACAGACATTATTACTCTACTTTAGTAGCAGTAATTTATAGTGCCTTTAATATGATATTTACAATAGAAATTTCTTACTTCCTCCAAGGTAATATCTCTAACCTTTATCTGTATTTTGCAAATCATTTCCCTTTTAATTTGTTATGATTTCGTGTATATATGCTTCCTATTAGCCCCAGAAGATTAACATATACTAGATTTTATTAAA
The DNA here is from genome assembly GCF_019175285.1 of Sceloporus undulatus. Classification (NCBI taxonomy): domain Eukaryota; kingdom Metazoa; phylum Chordata; class Lepidosauria; order Squamata; family Phrynosomatidae; genus Sceloporus; species Sceloporus undulatus. The sequence continues at coordinate 955 of NW_024805109.1, forward strand.
ATATAAAGTGAGACTATTTCCATATTTTATCAGGTTACGAATGGAGTATTATCTGATTTAGTTCTTGCAGTTGTATTCTTTTATTGTGCAACTTAAGAGTGACAGCGTATTATAGGGAGGGAAAAGGAAGAAGATTGCTTGAGACTCCCAATTTCCGTTTCTGACTCTCTATTTATATTTTCTTATTTTCTCTGTACTTTATTACGTGTGCCCACTCTTTTTCAATTGTATCTTTAGTCTTCCCTTTCATTAGTGCAGTTAAGATGTCCATTTCCATGGCCTCATATAGGTTTGAAAGCCAGTCCTCTAGTTTGGGTGTTGCTGGGTTTTTCCATGCTTTAGCAAAAACAATCCTTGCTATTGTGATCATGTATAGAATTATACGTTTATGTTTCCTTTCTGTTATAGTATTCAAATCCGAGGTTATGTTTAACAGGAATAAGCATGGATCCAACGGAATGTTTTGGTTTAAGATCTCACACATTGTTTGGTTTATCCCTTTCCAATATCTCTCCGCTTCTCTGCATACCCACCACATGTGGAAAAAGTTTGCATCCTTTTTGTTGCATTTCCAGCAGGCTGCGTCATGCTTCTTAAATATTACATTGATCTTATGGGGAGAAATATGCCAACGATGTAACATTTTTAGAAAGTTTTCATTGTAATTTTGGCATAATGTAAAGCTATTAGAGATCGAACAAGTTTTCTCCCATTTTTCCAGTTCAACAACTTTCCCCAAATCCTGTGACCATTTTATCATAGTGTGCTTGATCGTTTCATCTTCCAATTCTCTCCTTTTTAATAATTTATAATATTTAGAAATATGTTTCTCTTTTTTATCAAATATTATTTCATCTATTTCATTATTTTTCACACTAATTCCAAAGTCTCTGGAGTCCGTTTTAAACCTTTCTGTTATTTGTCTGTATGTAAACCAGTCGGAGATTAATTTTTCAGCTTGCATTTGTTCCAGTGATTTTAATTTAATTTTTCCTCCTTCCAATAAAGATTTGTAGGTTGCATATTTGTCTTCTTGATTTATTTTAGATCTTTGCCAAAAAGCTTCTTGGCTAGAGCCCCATTGTGGTAGTTTATGATAGAAGGTTTTTTGGATTCTTAACGAGGAATTTAATAATGTGTTTCTTACAAAGTGATGAGAGAAGTCGGTATTTTCTTTTTGTTTTCCATACCACAAGAAGGCATGAAATCCGAATCTTAATTTAATACTTTCAAGACATAGTAATCTTCTATTTTCTAGTTTGATGCAATCTTCAATCCAACATAAACAGGCTGCAAAGAAGTATAATCTTAAGTTGGGTAGGGCGCAACCTCCCCTTCTAGGATCATCAGTTAAGATCTTCCAACTTATTCTGGCTTTGTTACCGGACCACAGGAATTTAGAGAGTTCTCTTTGCCATTCTGCAAAATAACGCATTCGTGAAACAATAGGGAGATTTTGAAAAAGGAATATGAATCTAGGTAGGACATTCATTTTTATGACTGCTACCTTACCAAGAAAGGAAAGTTGTATTCTAGACCATTTCTCTAGGTCATTTCAAATTTCCTTCCAGGTTCTCAAATAATTATTTTGAAACAATTCTATATTCTTTTTGGTTAAGTTTAAGCCCAGATATCTCACTTCTTTCTGTACTTTATAACCTGACATTTTCATAAGTTCTTCGTCTTCCTTCTGCGTCATATTTTTGGTCAACATTGATGTTTTTTCTTGATTTACCTTGAATCCAGAAGCTTTTCCATATTCTGCCAAAGTTTCTTTTAGGTGTTTAATTGATGACAAAGGATCTTCCAAATAGAAAATTATATCATCTGCATATGCTCTTAGCTTAAAGCAGTGTTCTTTTATTTGAACTCCCTTTATTAATTGGTCTTTCCTAATTATATTATTTAGAATTTCTAATGCTGTTATAAACAATAATGGTGAAAGAGGACACCCCTGTCTTGTTCCTCTTTGAATATTAATGTTGGGAGTTCTTTCATCATTAACGATAATTTGGGCTTTTTGCTCTCCATAAATATTCCTGATCCAATTTAAGAAGTTTTCTCCCACATTCATTCTTCTCATAGTCTCTAGTAGGAAATGCCAATTTACCCGATCGAATGCCTTCTCCGCGTCTACTAACACCATGGCCATTTTTTTTTTCGTTGTGATGTTCAAAATATTCAATGATGTCAATAGTAGTTCTAATGTTGTCCTTTAGAAGTCTTCTTGGTAAAAAACCGCTCTGATCTTCATGGATTATTCTACTCAAGATTTCTTTTAATCTCTCTGAAATGATGGAGGAAAAGATCTTATAATCCACGTTGAGTAGAGATATTGGTCTATAGTTTCTTACATCTTTTTTATCCTTATTTTCCTTTGGTATCAAGGAGATATAGGCCAATTTCCATGATTCGGGGATCCCGTCGATTTGGATCTCATTTAACATTTCCTTCAAGGGTTCTACCAGGATCTCTTGCATATGTTTATAGTAAACTGCGGGGAAGCCATCCGGTCCCGGCGTTTTATTGGCTTTCATTCTTTGTATTGCCTGTAGAATCTCTTCGTTGGTGAATGGTTGGTTCAATTTCAATTTTTCTTCCTCGCTTAATTTTGGAATTTCTTGTTTGTCCAGGTAATTACATATGTCTTTTTTATCCCGTTCATTGTTTGAGTTTTCTCTATACAGATTATCATAAAATTCTCTGAATGCCTCTAAGATGCGTCCCTGATCTGTTAATCTTTTTCCTTTGTAAATTAGTTCTGTCGTAATTGTTTTCGTGCGATATTCCTTCAATTTATTTGCCAATAATTTTCCAGTTTTGTTACCTGATTCAAAATGATTTTGTTTAATTTTCTTTAATTTTTTTTCTATTTCTTTCAACATAATTACCTTTAATTGATGCTGGAGCTTTTCCACTTGATGTTTAAGTGTTACATCTCCTGTCTTTTTCCATTCCTCTTCCTTGATTTTTAGTTCTTCCATCAATACTTTCTCTTCTTGTTTCTCTTTCTTCTTAAGTTCCGTCTGTATTTTTATTAATGTCCCTCTAATGACGGCTTTCCCTGCATCCCAGATGGTCTTATTCGCCATTCTTTCCGTTTTGTTTTCTTTAAAGTATAGTTTTAAAGCTTCTTTGATTCTTTCTTTAATGTTTTCGTTCTTTAATAAGTTATTTTGCAATCTCCAATTATACTCAGTTTTCTTCTCCATCAGCTCTATACTTATAGGGTTGTGGTCCGATGTCCTCTTGGGGAGGATGTCCATTTTTTGAATCTGTGGTAGTAAGCTTTTCGATGCATAACATAAATCTATACGTGAGAAAGACTTGTGCCTTTCTGAAAAGAAAGTAAAGCCTTTTTCGTCTTTATTTTTGAGTCTCCAGACGTCTTCTAGGACGTTGTCTTGCTTCAGTTCAAAGAAGGAGAGCGGTAACTTCCCTTGATTCGTTCTTATTTTTTTCCCGGTATTAGATTTTCTATCTATTATTGGATCCGGTACTGCATTAAAATCACCAAGTAGGAGAACATTAGAATAATTAGTGCCTTTTAAGTGTTTATTAATTTCTGTAAAGTATTTTCCTTGATTTTCAGCAGGGGCATTGATTCCTAATATCAATATAGTCATATTTTTAAGTGTTATTTCCACAGCGATATATGAACCTTCTTTGTCTTTAAATATCTCTTTGGTTTGGTATTTCCTATTAACAAAGATGGATATCCCTTTCTTTCTTTTATCTGATAAAGACGAATAACAGTGACCTAGTTTAGGGTTTCTTATGTATCTTTCTTCTTCTTTCTTAATCTTGATTTCTTGTAGACATATGATAT
>NW_024805110.1:0-4781 GCF_019175285.1 Sceloporus undulatus
AAAATCAAGTTCAAGAGTGATTTCAAAAGGCCATGAAAATTAAAAGGTCATTGCTTGGTGCTCATAAGGAAGTAAGAGATAGATCTGGATGAGACCTGGGTGGAAGGAAGTTCAAAGCAGATTACTCTAGCTAAGAATCACCTTTCTACAATAGCCACCCAATTAATATTCAAAGGTAAAAAGGTAAATATACATGGGAAAAGACTTCCCAGACCTACCGTATGTGATAATCATAAGGAAGGGGATTCTTCAGGTTCTTTCATCCCAAGCTATAGAGAATTTTAAAAGCAAACACCACCAATATTTTGAACTATGTTCAGAAGTGAAACAGCAAACAGTTGTATAGTTTTAAAACCAGAGTCATAGCTATTCTTGGTGAGCAACCTAGCAGGTGGATTTTGGACTACTTGCTGTATCTATGCAGCCTTCCAAAGGTAGCCTGATATATACTGTCTTATACTACCTTAACCCAGAGATTACCAGAGATTTGATAAACCTATATGCACACTCATGCAGATACTGTTGAGAACATATGGGAGCAGGACAAAGTTCCAAACTAGAAATAAAATTAACTTCATGGTAACAACTTCCCACCCCTGTTGTTTTAAACTAGAAATCAAAGAAATAGGATGGGAAAGCTTTGACTATTGGGGAAAAAATCCTCTTGACTTTGGAAACTTGGCACTAAATGGGAATTCAGGAAAGCTTAATGTTTCTATTAAGCTATGGGGAGTGAAAATCTGCAGTGAGAGATTTTCTGAAAATGTTTCAATCCACATGAAAAGTGAAGGAAGAAAACAAAGTCTCACACTGCAGCCAAACTGAGGACATTAGCCTACCGGTCATGGTGACATCCTGGACTGATTTAATTTTACAGATAAGTGGCCTGTAAGCCTACACCATCTTGTCTGCAGAAAGTTATGTCTTGCAATGAAAATAACCAGGGAATATATAAGTGTATGAACAGTCAGTGCAAAGCAACTACAGGAATTATGAAGGTTGTAGGCAGACATCTGACAGAACTAACATTGATAGAAGCACTGTTTTACCCCAAACTAAGTACCAATGGCATGCCTGATATGGAATTTCAGGCTTCAACAGCATTCAGAACGGTTAAGATGAGCCCTATTTACTGAGACAGAGGCGTGTTACAGACCGCCTAAAAGCGGTGGTCTGCTGGCGCTGCTGGTTGCTCCGCGTGGGAGCCGCAGCAGCCAAACTGCGTGGCTCCCACGTGGAGCAAAAAAGAAGCCCCAAAATGGCACTTCTTCCTGTGGTGCGGTTATGACGCCGCGAGGCGCCAATGGCGCACTCGCTATGTCATGCACGACGTGGAGATGCTATGTGTCCAGAACGTAATAATGGCGGCACCTGTGTGTATAGGGCGCCGCCATTATTACGCCCTGTCACGTGCTAGGGGTGAGGCCGGTGTGGATGCTAGGTCCCCAGCCAACCTCTAGTACATGACGGGGTCACACCTTTCTCAAGTCTGGCTTACCTGGATCTTATAGTTGCTGCGTCCCTCTCTTTCATTGTGGATATAATATGGCTGCAAATGTGACAGTAAATTAGATGTTCAGAATGCATGTCTAATTATTATTATCTAGTACAATTAATATGCACAGCATATACAAAGGTGAAACAAGCAAAAAAAATCCCTGGGCAAAGGAGTAGAAAGGGAAGTATAGAGAGATGGAAGAGTATTATAAAATGAATGAAGAAGTCTTTCCAGTTACCAGCTGCCAAATCCTTTTAACGTGTGCATTAAATGCAGCTGGCCATTCACCTGTCATCCCTATCTGGTGCCAATACAGCCCATTCCTCAGCAACGGCCAACTGACCTTGTCTCCTACAGATAGGAATATGGGCCTCTGCTCCTGCTCAGCTACTACACGATAGTTCGGTAGCATGTAGGGCCATACATCACAATGGCCAGGTAGGTAGGTTTAGTGGGAGAAATTTGTCCAGGTTATCATACACATGGAAAAGATAGGCCCATACCATTTAGAAGCTACAGATCTCATGGGCAGCGCCATGGGGGAAGCAGCTCCTTCATCACTATGGTATCAGGCAAAGAGGCTCCAAGAGCATACTTCCCTGCAGTGAAAGACAAAGTACGTCATGTTTGGCAAGGTAGAAGCACTTTGTGAGACTCAATGGACAACTTGGCACTGCATGTTTCACTTGGTAGGATTTCTTTGAGGTTGGCTTCTCATTCAGTGATGCATTTGACTGAATGAGCTTCAACATAACTCCCCTTCCCCCATTTCAATTCTGCTAAAAGTATAATAATGAGAAATGGAAGCTGAGACCCAATTAGAAAGGGCTGTCTGCGATGCAGATTGATGTAATAAGTATGTGCCAAATGAAGGGGGGTGGTTTTTCCACCCTGCCAAGCTGGGCAGTGAGAGGGAATTCCAACTAGATTCATAAGATTCCTTTGGAACTGGACAGAAGATATTTCTGAAAGAACATCTGGACAATCACTGAGGAAACGCATCATTTTGCAAAGGATTTTCCATTCACAGGACTTGTTAATAAATTCACAGAAAAGGAGTGTAATGTAAGACCACCAAACATGAAGAATTTTTCCTGTTAACATGTTGGGATCCATGTCATATCAAAACATGTTTAAAGAGATCTCTAGACCAACATTAAAGCAGACTAGCAAGAACTTTAACAACTCACTGACTTATATGAAGTTCTCAGTACAGAGAGATCCCTTATGCGAGGGATCCGTTCCAGATGTATGGGAAATACTGTGTTTGCTCGAGCCCCATTGAAAACAGCTCGTGTACGCGCCATTGCCTCTTCTGGCACATGGATTTCAGCTTATGGCATGGGTGCACTGTACTTTGTAAGGTCAGCACTGCAATGAAATCATAAATATACTCATGCACCAACTCTGCGTCCACTGTTCTCTCATCTATGTTTTCTCTCTGTAACAGCTGTCCACAGTCTGACCCCTTCCACATGTGCTGACTTCCATAAATTCCAAATAGTTGGTTAAAGATGATGGGGGTTGTAATGCAACACATCTGAAGAGTACTGGAGTGGAAAAGATCACTCTATCATCCTACTCCCAATCAACTCCCCTGTCTTCCCTTCTCTAACTCAGAAACAATACAGTAGCTCCATAGCAGTTATTTAATGAGGAAGGTCATATGCTGGGACACCTTAATATAAGTGACATCATTTTATTACACCATTGTATATAACTGAAGTTGAGCATCCACAGATTTTTGGTCTCCCCAGGGGGATCCTGGAAGTAAACCCCAGCAGATACCAAGGGCCTACTATATCTAGGGGACAGAATGGAAAAAGAGGATGTAACTGGAATGATATGGAAAATAGCTAGATTCAGGACCCAGGGATCAGGATACACACACACACACACACACACACACACACACACACACACACACTTCCCAGACGAAGAGGTTCTCCAACATAAAGTCCTAGAGATCCTTTGCTTGAGCTGGTGCCTAAACTGCAGTGAACTTGTATTTCTTTCAGATGTTCAGATAAATGGCCACAAACAAAGCCACAAAGTTTTAGAATTATATAAGGCTTAACCCTTCCATTATTTTTACACTATCTACCAAACAAAGAAACTGATGGGTACACACAAATAGTCTTCCCTGGTTCCATATTCTGAATACACACTAGGCAATAGTTCAGGAGGATTTACAGACTTTGTGCCGGCCTGGGGGCGGAGTCAGGGCATCACGTCCAGATGCCGCATGCCCTTGATGATGCCACCAGGGTGCCATGACGCTGTACACTGCTCCAGATGGCATGCAGCGTCATGAAGTCTCTCCAGTGCTGTGTCCAGATAACACAGCACTGAAGGGGTGTCATACAGGTGTGCCACTGCGGCTATGGCTCCCTTTGGAGGGTGCAAAAAGGAGCAGCAATGTCTGGATTGGGGCCACAGCATGAGGTTGCCGCGGCCTAAATCCAGCCAGGAAAGGGGCAGCTACATGCCACCCCTTAGGGGCTGTTTGTACACCCTCTTAGTCCCACTTCAGAGCATCGCATTATAAACTCCAGACACTCTCACAGTGGCATGCAAGTCCAAGAAACACAACACAATGTAAAATAACAAACATTCTTATGTTACAGCAGCAACATTTTTAGTATACTCTTGCAATACCCTTGTTGGGCAGAGTTATCACTTGGGTACTCAACCTATAATTTGTGGGCGACTGGTTTTAGGATTTTTTTGTTAGTTACACACAAAACCTTTGTATTGCTTACTTAATAGGAAACAAGCTAGTTGACGAAAGTGTGGTTCTTGGTAGCTGGGAATAGTGAAAAAGCTGTATTTGAAAAGCAACAAAAGTTTGTCAATTTCATGCATTATTTTGCATTCACTGCACTCTGCTTTTGGTCTTACATTTAGATGTTCATCTATATCACACAATAATATACCCAATTAAACTTTATTGTTCATTAACAATGGGAAAATGGTTTATCAAAAGCCTTGTGTAGCGTTTCAAAACACAACAGGTACTTAAGTTTTAATTATGAAATGCTATTCTAAACGGCTTCTCAGAGAGGACATAAAAGAGAAGGTAGCAGGTCTAGATATGCCATTTTTAAAAATACTCTGATAACAGCTTGACACACAGAAATCAAGCAAATTAAGCCTTCTTCATCACTTTATCTTCAGGATATAACCTGATCAGTCAAAAAAAGCTTGGTCAAATATTTAGATCATTAACTTCTAACAGTGACAAAGAACAGTATTATGTTAATTACACTCTGTAGTTCAGCCA
>NW_024805111.1:0-4781 GCF_019175285.1 Sceloporus undulatus
TGAGAAACTGACCTCAATGGTTCTGCAGCCAGCTGGCTGGCATTACTCGGGTTAGGTCCCTCCCTGCTATGGAAAAGGAGCAGGATTAGTTGTTGTTGTTATTGTTGTTGCTGCTGCTGCTGCTGCTGTTTACTGCTATCAAGATGACTTTAACTTATGGCAACCCTATGAATCCAAGTCACCCTGTAATCAACAGCCTGATCCATGCCTGTGGCTTCCTTGACTGAGTCTGTCCATCTGGAATGGGGGCTTCCTCTTTTCCTGCAGCCTTCCACCTTACCAAGCATTATTGTCTTTTCTAGTGAATCATGCATTCTCATGATATGCTTAAAGTACAATAGTTTCAGTTAAGTCATATTGAGTTCTAGGGGCAGTATGGGCTTGATTTGCTCCAGGACTCATTTATTTATCTCTTTAGCAGTCAATGGGCCCAGACAGGCCAAAATAAAGCTGCTTCAGTTCACTTTGGAGGTATGCTGTTTAAATGATTCATGTGTCTTAAGAGGTTGGAAGCCATGCCAAAGCCACGCTTCAGTCCTAAGGACTGCATCATAGCTCTGGCACAGTTTCTGGTGTCTTAAGATGCATGTGTCATTTAAACAGCATACCTCCAAAGTGACCCAAAGCAGCTTTATTTTGGCCTGTCTGTTTGGACCCAATGGCATCCATCAAACTCTTCTCCAGCACCATATTTCAAATAAGTTGATTTCCTTCCTATCAACCGTCTTCACTGTCCAAATTTGACAAGCATAAATAGAAATTGAAAATATGATTCCTTAACCATTCTAACTTTAGTATTCAATGATATATCTTTTCTTGTCTAGTTCCTTCATAGCTGCTCTTCCAAGCTCTAGTCTTCTTCTGATTTCTTGACAGCAATCTCCATTCTGATTAACGTCTGGGCCAAGGTATGCAAAACTTTGAATTATTCCAGTGTCTTCATCTAGTATAAATCATATGTCTACTGGAAATCATCCTCTGAGGCTGAGAAAATATGAACCCTGGTCTTCAGAGTCATAGTTCAATGCTCAAACCACTACACCATGCTGGCTCTCATGGTCAAATTATATTAATGAATGTGGCTAGTTCGCCTTCATATCCTATGTACTTTCCTCCTCCTCCTCCTCCTCCTCCTCCTCCTCCTCCTCCTTTTTATTTCTGATTTTACCTTATCTTATTTCTTTGCAATGCTATTTTTAAAAATCATATAAAATACAAATACAATTGAAAATCATAATGTATCAAGGAAAGAACAAGGTTTTTAAAATAGTTTAATTCTAAAAAAGCAATTACGTAACTAGTTATGTTACCAAACAGTTATAACTAATATTAACTTATATTATAATTCTGTATTATAACTCTAATGGCAGCTAATTATTTATGGGCATTGGAAGCACACAGTTATCTACTATATATACGCAACTAAAAATCGACCTCATGTATAAGTCAAGGGCATATTTTGGGGCCAAAATTATGGATTTTAATATGACCTGTGGATAGGTTGAGGGTAAAACCTAGGGGCATGTAAGAAAGGATGGAAAAGATGAAGCAAAGGAAAACAGTGCCAAAGAACTTACAAACTTCCTGCAGGCATAACTGTTTATGTTCATGCTAAAAGCTAGATGGATGAGAGAATAGAAGGGATTGGTGCTTCCATGACAGATTTCACTCTCGCCTTTAAAGAAAAGCGTTAAAGTACAGTATTTACATTGATCCATGGGTGAATCAACTCAGATTTTTTGGGGTCAGTTTTGTGACTAAAATTTCTAGACTTATATATGAGGATATACAGTAAATGCTTTTAGTATTTTGCAAGCTCTGGTTTTCTCCTACAAAGCATGCCTCTGAAAAAGCAAGGGTTTTCTTTTCCAGGTGTATAGCCCTGAATATGCCACCTACAATGCCTCTGCACTTAATGGTCTTCCTTTTATGGGAAAATACATTTTTCTTTGGGTTGTTTTTTAAACTCTTCATACAAAAGGGCAGTGAGGGTGAATCCATTCCCCCACTTCAAAGGATGAGTTCTTTGGCGATCCCTTTAGAAATCAAAAGGGAATTGCTGCAACTGATCTTCCCTTTCTACTCCTGAACCTCAAGCATAGTTGCCAGTTCCCAGCACAATTGGTCTCCTTGCAGTCATGTTAACAGCATTGATGACAGAGGAAAGAAAGGAAGGGGAAAGAAAAAGTGGGACAACACTCCAAAGCGGTATGCATAAAAATAAAGAGACACCATTATGCTGTTGCTTGAAATAATCCAGATAAGAAAGGGAAGTTCAAAGGTGAGGCTGGACCATGTCAGCTACCATGGCAACTGGCAGGAGCATCAGTGCGGAAGGTTAGGTTGGTTAATCTGAAGTCACACTCTGATCAGGTAAGTCAGAAATAGTATGTCATTTGGAGAGAATAGTCAAGGGTAAGACTATGAAGCAAATGGCATTTTATGTACCAACCATCTATGGCTAGAAGGGTTTCTTGTCATCCGAATAAGGCCAGGAAGCTGTCCAGAAGAACAAGACTAGATCCTAGGCAAAACACCATCAAGCACCAGACATGCTGTCCATCCAAGGACTCAGAGCAGAGCAGAAGGATCTGGGTTGAAGGAGAAAAAGAGAGGAGGAAGAGCAGAAGGAGGTTTTGCATAAAGTAGGGGTGGGTGCCTGTGGAAGGCTGTCTTAGCCCCCTAGGAAACCTTGGAGGGCTGCACCTGCTCTGGCACAAATATATATATATATATATATATATACACACACACACACACACACACAAAACTATTTGCTCCCCAATACGTCTAATCGGGGCATTTCTACCTTTAGGGTGTATGCGAGCATCTCTACTTTTAGGCACCCTGGGCCTATATTGGCCTGGGAGGCTGCAGAATGTGGTAGGATGCACCCGCCATGGGCATTTGGGGGGCAAAAAAACCTTGTTTTGAAAATTGGAATTTTGGAATTGTTAGTTTGGTGAGGTATTCAACCTGGTCTGTGAGAGAGGTCCGGTGCCTCACCAAACTACAAATCTCAGGATTCTATATGACAGAGGAGCTTGTCGCACACACTTTTGCCCCCAATCTGAGCAGGGGCAGGGGATGTGCTTAGTCGAGTGTAAATGCATTTAATCGCATGCCATACTTTCCTCAAAGCGTCCCCATGCCATCGCCTGGCACTAAGCCATCCCCAATCAGGGCTCAGACATGTGATTTTGCTCAGCTGGAAACCTTCCATCTTTCAAAATTCACGCGCCTGAGCCCTGACTGGGGATGGCTTAGTACTAGATGATAGCATATGGATGCCTTGAGGAAAGTATGGCATGCAATAAAATGCATTTTCACTTGACTACATGCATCCCCTGCCTGTGCCCAGATCAGGGACAAAAGTGTGTGCAATAAGTTCCATAGTCATGGCAGTTAAAGTGGTGTCAAATTGCTTTATTTCTGCAGTGTTCATGCACCCTTTATTGCATCCTTTTTTCCCGCACTCCTCCTTTCTCTCCTTCCTCCATCTCAACCAGCAGGCTAGTGGTGGGATGGCAGTTCACTCTTCTGTAGGGTTGAGTGAACGGTGGAGATGTCTCCTGTATCTTTAATAGTTGGGTAGAAGAGGAAATTTCAGCCAGTTCAACAGATGTTGCTGGCCATGCAACCAGCTAACAAAAAACACCTACTGAAATTTCCTTTTCTACCCAGCTATTAAAGATACAGGAGACATCTCCAGCTTTCAATCTGGCAATCCTGCGAAATTTAAAGTGATTGCTTGCTGAGGGTTTTTATAATAAGATTGAAAGCCACATGAAATTAGAGTGAGAACTACAGGCTGACTAAGGGCCAAAGATGCCCACATCCTTGCTTTAAGTTAAGTAAGAGCCTGGAAGAAAAAGTATTGCTATTTAACATTTGTTCTGAAATAGCCACAGAAATCTGGTATATTAAGGGCTATTTTGGATTAATCATCCTCCTTGACCTTTTCATTTTCTATTTTCTGGACAAGCTGTTATGATTATTAATTACATGCAGAAAGTTATTTATCAGCTCTGCAGTCAGCATTACAATCAAAGCTTTAGCTATGCTTGCTAACATTAATAGTTCCCACAGCACTGAGCACCAGGTGAATTTTGCTCTCTTTCTGCCCTTGATCATGTCATTGAACGATTGGTTTGAATTCTGAGCTCTGGAACCAACAGAGGTTTCCCCTGAAGACTTCATGGCTGTTGCTTCAAAAGGTCAATTTTGAAAATGGATTTCTCTGTACAAGACTGATCTCAGTTAATTCAAGAGACTAGCCACAGCCGACTTCAGAAGCCATGCTTGGCCAAAAGTAGAGTGAAAACAGGAAAGGGAAATGGAGATTGAGAGACCTCCAAAACATGAAATAGCATTGCTGATTTTTGAATTTTCCAGATCTGTGTTCTTTATGCATGTATTAATTAGAACCACATTTAGAAGACCTAGTTCTTTTGCACTAATTTCAGCATCAGACATTTTTCATTAAGTCAACATTACTTCATAGTATTCTGAGTTGTGTCTCTTTCATAGGTGTATTATACTGAATGCTCTATGTTTTCTTTTGCTTTTGTTTTTGTTTCAGTTTTAAGGATAACTTGGAGACATTTTAATTGATCAAAACATGCTGGGCCCATGCTACCATGGGATGAACCACTGAAATGCAGGTTCCCAGTGAACTATTTGAAAGAGCAGTCCCAACTCAGGATGTTTTGTTGCCAGAGGTTTAGCAACAAACAATATTCCCTTCCTAGTCAAATCAAGATACAGTCGCCCCTCCATTT
>NW_024805112.1:0-4780 GCF_019175285.1 Sceloporus undulatus
GTCCTCCATTTTGATGCAGTGAGGCTCCTGGTGAAGGCAGCTGGTTTGGAGCCATCATGAGAGAAAGCCATTCCTAATGACTGAATAGTGGTCTTCCTATTTCTATTCCCAGGGAAGGGAAGAGGGCCCTGGAGTGTTCTCTGCCTTGGATCCAAAGAGAACTTGTCCTCCAGACAGACTAGAAATCAAACACAGACATAAATCAATGAATCATAAAGGCTGCCCTAGACTTTTGTCAGTTCAGTGAAGCAGATTGGGAAGACCTCCAGGGAAGAGCCTCCATTGCTCAACACAGTCTCCATCAAGGAGAAATCTAGAGGATCAGGGACCAAGATGGCAGCCTTGTCTTTCCCTCTCTCTCCATTCTTGAAGATCCCGGGAGCCAAGGAAAAGGGAAGGGAGGATATCCCAATATATCTCACTCTGTTGATATTCTGAAGGGATCAATCATATTTGGGATGCTCCATGTTCTTCCTCCCCTTTTGCTCAGTCAGTCTCTAGATGAGGGCTACTTTCTGTTGCAGATCTCCTTTAGAGACATGGCAGTCTTCTTCTCTGAGGAGGAAGGGCCTCTCTTGAGTCCGGAGCAGAAGGTTCTGTACAATGAGGTGATGATGGAAACCTATGGAGATGTCTCCTTTCTGGGAAAGAAACTTGTATCCATTGCTCTTCGTTCAGAACAGGGGGCCTTGCATGCTATAGACATGGCTCTATGGTCCCACTTTAATGGTCAAAGCAAGATCCTGGGAATCTTGGGATTTCTACTTACTTTACGGAGCCACTAGAGCTCTCTAGTTAAGATTGTAAATGCCCTTTGCTAAACTGCAAATCCTAGGAAAGAACCATGGCACTTGATATCTTTTGGCCCCAAATGCTCTTCATTACATCCCTTAGCATAGTTTGAGGCCTTTTTGATCTATGGTTCAGTGTTTCTATGTTCTGGAGAGGCCTCCGGTATCCTCTTGGGAAGAAAGCCAAAGTCTAGCTCTGTTTGGACAGGAAAGTAACTCAGGGAAAGCCCACAATAGAGCCAGAAGAGGTGTCCATAATACAGCTAGAAGAGTACAGTGCTCCCTCGGGTTACGAAATTAATTCGTTCCGCCGCGGCGTTCGTAACCCGATGCATTTCGCAAACCCGCAAAAGGCTTTCGTTAGCGCTGCAAGCCGCGTGTTTGAATTTCGCGCCGAAAAAGAATTTCGTACCGAAAAAAACCTTCGTATCCCGGAACAGTTTTTTCCAATCTAATTTTTCGTATCCCAGAAATTTCGTAACGCGATCAATTCGTATCCCGGGGTACCACTGTATTGTCAGGCAGCCATGAATCTGAAAAACTAACAACTAAACAAGTAAACTGGTGGGAACCAGCTCAAATCCTTGTTTTGAGACATTTTAAGGTATTCCATGTAGCAGTTATGACTAATATCTATGAGGGCAGGGAAAGGGAACACTAAACATCCGTTATCTCTCATGTTTCTTTTCATACTAGAGCTTGCTTAGATCCATTGTAGATTCCAGAGACCTCTCCTCTCATGATGCTGAGATGAGTATTTTCTGTCTTTCCTCTTCTTTGTAGAAGAAGTTGTGGCTCACCAGAGAATCGACATTCTGGAGAAACCACACAAATGCCAGCAGTGTGGAAAATGATTAGCTTGGAGGTTTCACCTTGTTTTACATCAGAGAGTCCACAAAGGAAAGAAACCACACAAATGCCAGCGGTGTGGAAAATGCTTTGCTTGCAAGTCAACACTTTTCAGGCATCAAAGAGTCCACACAGGAGAGAAACCATCCAAATGCCAGGAATGTGGGAAATGATTTCCTCAGAACTGACCTTATGGAACATCAGAGAGTCCACACAGAAGAGAAACTTTACAAATGCCAGCAGTGTGGAAAATGCTTTGCTTAGAAGTCAGACCTTTTGAGACATCAAAGGGTCCACACAGGAGAAAAAACATCCAAATGCCAGAAGTGTGGCAAGTGTTTTGCTTCAGGTACCAACCTTACACACATTGTTTACAATGGGGCTCGAGCATAGGCGGAAATCGCCATACACGGCGGGATCCGGAATGGATCCCCCGCGTATGGCGAGGTTCCACTGTACTAATATACTTTCCTGTGTAGAAATGAAGAGAGAAAATTTTAAAGGTCTGTTCCCAGATCAAGGGGAAATGAGAGAATTATTCTTTCTCACTTGCTTGGAGAGACAGGATAAAAAGTGTGAACTCGAAGGCTTTCATGGCCAGCTTCCATAGCTTTTTGTGGGTTTTTCGGGCTATATGGTCATGTTCTAGAAGAGTTTCTTCTCGCGTTTCACCAGCATCTGTGTCTGGCATCTTCAGAGATCCTCTCAGCAAAGCCTGGAGATATTAACCTTTAAGGACCAGAGCTCCTCAAAGGCTGACTTTCCCAATCTATCCTGAGAGACCCTCCTGGGCCTAGATCAGCCTCAAAGAAAGGGGTCCCATTGAATGGGGGGCCCATGTCTTTCTGAGTCTGTGGGTCCAGAGGAAGAGGACTGTTTTCCAGGACCCTCTTCCTAACCTCACAAGGCATCTCTTAGCATTTGCTAACACTGCTCTTGAACATGCAAAGATCAGGCAAGCAAGATCTGCTTTGCTGTTTGCAAAAAAAGATGGAAAAACAATGGGCCCTTGGTATCCTTTGGGATTTGGTTTGGATAGTAAAATCCATGGGTGCTCAAGTCCCATTATATTAAATGGGTGACCTTGGGCAAGTCACACTCTCTCAGCCTCAGAGGAAGACGAATGGCCAGCTGGAAGATGGAGAAAACACACACACACATACATGATGAAAATGGCATTCATTCTGGGCCATGAAACCCACTGCGGGGGTAGTAGACACTCTCTCAGTCTCAGAGAAAGACAAAGGGCAAAGTGGAAGGCAAACCTGAAGGCAAGGAAACCCTGGGAATAGGGTCACTAGACTTGGGTTCAAGGCACGCAGCACACCCCAGCCCCCAAGGCACACTCTCTCAGCCTCAAACGAAGGCAATGGTAAACACCTTTCAACAAAACCTACAAAGAGACTCCTGTGACAGTGTTGCCTTGGGGTCCCCAGAAAGGAATTGAAGGCACACAATTCTCCCCCAAAATCTGGGAGGAAAAGGAAGAGGAAAGCTTAGAGGAAGGGCCTGAGGAGGAGGAGGTGGAGGAGGAGAGCTTACAGAGAAAGGTCCTGAGGAGGAGGAGGAGGGGCTTAAAGGAAGGGCCTGAGGAAGAGGAGGAGGAAGAGGAGGAAGGCTTAGAAGAAGGACCTGAGAAGGAGGAGGAGAAGGAGGAAGGCTTAGAGGAAGGCTTAGAGCAAGGGCCTGAGGAGGAGGAGAAGGAGGAAGAGGAAGGGCTTAGAGGAAGGGCCTGAGGAAGAGGAGGAGGAAGTCTTAGAAGAAGGACCTGAGGAGGAGGAGGAGGAAGAAGGGCTTACAGGAAGGGCCTGAGGAAGAGGAGGAGGAAGGCTTAGAAGAAGGACCTGAGAAGGAGGAGGAGGAAGGGGTTACAGGAAGGACCTGAGGAAGAGGAGGAGGAGGAGGAAGGCTTAGAGGAAGAGCCTAAGGAGGAGGAGGAGGAGCAGAGAGACCTCTGGAGGATTCTGCAGAGAAAGAAGGAGGAGAAGAAGAAGAAGGGGCTCCTGAGCATACGCAGAGGCCTCTGGGGGAGAAGCCACAGGGAGAAATCTCCTGGTTGTAACTTAATATTACTATTATTAGTAGTAGCATTAGTATTATTAAATTTTATTTATTTATAAAGACATGGAAAGATGTATTTATAAAGAGTATCTCAATGAGTCTCTATATTATAGCATCAGGAAAGATTCTAGGTGTTGTTAAGGTCTGGAAATGCTGTTTGGGGTCCCTTCTGACTTTGGAGCCCTTTCAACCTCCATTTTGGGTTCCCTGAAGGCCTCCAACTGCCAAGCGCTGAGGCAGAGGCAGCCATTTTGTGTTCTGGCGGCCATTTTGTGCTTCTTGTGACTGTGGGGAATAATGTTCCAGAACCTTCTCTGAGGCCTCAATTGAACAGAGCTCTCTCTTTCTCTCCTGAGGCTCCAGAGTCAGAAGGAGGCCAGGCTCCTTGGGCCAAAAGGAAGGAAGTGTGTCTCTTTGTGTGTATTTTGTGTCTCTTTTCTGAGAGGGTTTCCTTATTACAAAGCTCTGCTCCTTATGGAGAACATGGGTTTTAAAAGGGATCAGAAATAGGAAGATAGTTTTAATACAAGCTTTATTATTATTTTCCACAAACATTGGGCTTTGGCTTCTAAGAGGAGGCTTGTCCCACAAAAAAGGCCAAAAGTAGCACCTTTTGGAGGTTTTAAAAGTCTCTTCAGTTTTCTTATCAATAGATTTTTACGCATGAAGGAAGTTGACCAACGAGACCATCTCATATTACCAAGAATGCATCAAACAAACAACAAAAATAAAGATTAGACAGAAAAACATACTGCTTAGTTTTTGAAAGTAAAACCATTATTAAGAGGGGGAAAAACCAGACTTGGGTGCTTCTACCCCAGGGATAGGCAACTTTTCTGAGGACAAAAGGGGGGGCGAAGCTAATAAATAAATAAATAAATTTTTACAAATTTAACTAACTAAATAAACCGGGACAAATGTAGGACAACATTTTTTTTGTGCTTTGACTATTACTAGTTTTCTTCCCCCTCCCCCCATTTGCTCATTTCACATCTTAATCTTATTTACATTCTCAATTTTTTATACTTATTATAATCAACTTGACAAAAACAACTATTTCTGAATAAAAATAAAAAAAA
>NW_024805113.1:0-4780 GCF_019175285.1 Sceloporus undulatus
TTATTTATTTTTTGGCTTTGGCCCCCCAGTTATCTGAGGGACAGCAACCCGGCCCCCGGCTCAAAAAGGTTGCCTACCCCTGGCATAGAGCATAGCAGGCCATGGCACTCCTGGAGCTGTGGGAAGGCACATTGCATTGCATTGGCATTGCATTGCACTAGCTCCCAATGGGACCTTGCCATTGACAGCCCTACCCTCCCTCTGCGTATCCCTTCCCTCATGAGATGACGCTGTTCTCCATAGCCTGTGGCCTTACATGATGCTCAAAGGGTGAAGTGCTGCTCCACCAGTGCACTCAACAGGTCTCTTCATGTGCTCCTTGCTCTGCAGAAGGCAGCATCTCAGTGCACACATGCATGGGCCCTAATGGCTATGGATCCTAGTACCGTAGGGTTTGAGGGGACCCCAAGGGCCATCCAGCTGGGGAGGGAGGACACCCCCCTCCTGCACCTCAGCCGCACTCCTCCTCAGACGCCCCTCAGCCAGACTCTGGCCCTCTTGCTAGCCCCACTTGATGAGTGGCAGCACTCCCCACACTTTGCAATAGGGCACTGCAGCTGCAGCCAGACCCTTTTTGCCAGACGGACCCTTCCAGGGCCAGAAGGTCTGCAGCAAGGAGCCCCATGAGGGCAACCCAGCAGCTGGGAACATCTGGCCCCAGCTTTGGGCTCCTCTTCTGACAGAGGGCTAGCTGGCCCTTGGAGGGTCCCCTTAGAGCCGGCCCCTTTGGCTGAGACTTCTTGCATGGAAGAAGAGGCTTGGACTTGATGGCCCTTCTTAGGGTCTCTTCCAACTCTAGGATTCTAGGATTTTAAATACCTCACAGGACTACAAATCCCAGCTGGCAGCTCAAGTGGGGTCGAAGCACCATTACTTGTCTAGTGTGGAGGCGGCCTCAAGAACCAAAATGCTGTGCCCAGGAGGTGCCAGCAAGGGGCACCACAGCGCACAGTGTGAATGTATGCATGCGTACCGTGAGCATGGCTTCCCCACAGCAGCAGGGCTGGACTTGGGATGCCCGGAACAGAACCAGGGCCCGGCTGGAGCATCTCTGAGGTGGTCAGCCCTCAGGCAAGGACCCAAACATCCCCTGCGGCCACTCAGGGCTGCCCACAGCAGACAGCAGGAAAACCCCTTTGATGCCAGTCTCCGCAGGGTGCCCCCCAAACCAGAGTCCCTGGCAAAGTTCCTGCTGCTTTCCTTCGCATCCCCACAACCACACCACACCTCTGAGCCACTCTGAGGCATCAAACCCCTGCCTACTTCCCTCCTTCCGGCCCTCAAATCCTGCCGGGGACCCAAAAGGCCACCTACTCCAACCCTCTGCCAGGAAGGAACCTACTCCAAGGGGTGGCCATCCCACCTTGGCTTCAGACTTTATTTGCTTTAGAAACTTCCCACAAGGTTGGAAGCCCACCGCCTTCCCAGGGAGCCAGTCCCACCGCTGGGCAGCTCTTTCTTTCCTTTCAGGAGGCCCTTCCCAAGTACCCCACAGATGGCACCTTCCTTGGCGCAGTCCTGCCCCATTGCCACCCTCTGCCTTTGGGAAAACCACGCAAACTGGGAGGAGACTCCACAACACCAAAGGCATCAGGTAAACATGAATCAAGAAAGCAGGCCATATGTTCAGAAAACGGGCAGAAGTATAATCGAAGGGTATGAGAGCAATATCAAAAACGGATTGCAAAACCCACTGCCAGGAACAGGAGTACAGTCTGTTGTAACCTGGTTTGTCTGTATGAATAGCTGCCTGCTCCAAGTTGCAGCAGAAGACGCTGCAGTGATATTCAGAGGATTGCCAGACGCTGAAGCCTCCTTGACTGAGAGTTCCTGCATGGCAGAAGAAGGGGGTTGGACTGGATCAGGGCCCTTCTTGGGGTCTCTTCCAACTCTATGGTTCTGGTCTATGACTGCGCAGAACAATCCCAACCACTGGCTCCATTTGGGTCTGTTTGCTGAATGTGACTTATTTTCATGAACTGCATTTGCAGCTGGCCCTCCGTATCCACAGATTCAAGCATCTACAGTTTGAAAATACTCCAAAAATATTATAAATTCCAAAAAAACACACACAAAAAACTTGATTTTGCCATTTTTATATAAGGGCACCATTTTACTACCCCACTATATATATTGGGAATTGATGCTGGTATCCATGGAAGTCCTGGGGCCAAACCCCAGCGGATCCCAAGGGGCCCTTCCTCTTCTTGGTGGCCCTCTCTGTCCTTGCGGTTTCCCTTTGGAGGATTCAGCAGCAGCCTGATGTGCCTCAGGACCGTCCGTGCCCCACTGCCTTTGCCCCACGGAGCTAGGGGCCGCATGGTGGCCAACTGGGCCACGTCCGATCCCTCCGTCTCCTCCAAAGCAGGGAGCCGTTCAAGCTTCTCCTGCTGCCAAGCGGAGGAAGTCCCATCGTCCCCTTGCCAGAGAAACGGGTGATGCTAGCAGTCCTTTCTGTTTGTCACAGAGCTTCCAAAAACAAAGAAATCTTTGGTGCCCTTTTTTAAAAAAGGATAAAGGAAAATGAAGGGTGGGAGGGGGGCTGGATGAGGAGGTGTGACGTCCTCTTGCCCACCCAGGCGAGCCCACCCCATTCCACACCGCTGGGGGGACACAGGAAGGGGAAAGCAGGGAGGGTTTGCTACCATACAAAGGCACAATGCAAGAGTTTCAGGGCGGTCGATTCACAAGAACCACACTCCCCCTCCCCCTCCCCAGGAAGAGGGAGAGGACCCCAAACCCTGGCCACTCCCGGGGGGCCACCAGGTCCAAGCGCCCAAGGCTCTGCTCCAACCAGAGTCCCTCTGCGTCCAGTGCAGCCCCATCACCAAGGTCTCCAAATTGAGTCCGCTGGAAGGGACTGGCCCGATCCGGGTGAGACGGCAGCCGTGGGGGGAAGGAGCCCTCCGGAGCCAATTCCTGCGCTGGCGTAGAGCGGGATGACCGCGCTGCTGTGGGGGGCGAAGGCTGGGTTGGGGATGAGGAAGGCAAACTGCCCGTTGGAGGCCGGGACCAGCTGGAAGCCGCCGTAGACCTTTGGGGTCTCCCCGGGAGCCACTGGGTTGCTGGACGGCTTGCAAGGAGCCGCGCTGCCAGTCGGGGGTGCTGGTGCTGTGGGGATTGGGACCAGGGCTTGCCCAAAAGAGGCCGAGAGGGGCGGTGGTGGGGCCGGGTAGTTCATGGCGTTGATCTGGCTCATGCAGCTGCCCAGGTGGCTGAGGAGGCGGGTGCGAACCTCGGCGGTAACCCCCTCACAGGTGGAGAGGAAGCGCGTCACTTCGTTCACACACTCATTAAAGCCAGCACGGTATTTGCCCAGCACCGTGGGATCTGCATTCAGCACCGCTGCCAAGAGAGGAGGGGGCAAAGAGAGCGCGGTCAGAAAAAGAGCAGCAAAGGGAAGCCCCCTCCAAAGTCAGAAAGAGCTCAGGTGGCGCAGTGGTTCAATGCCTCCACAGCAGCCACTCACAAAGCACAAGGTTGCGAGTTCAATTCCAGCGAAAGGGCTCAGGCTCGACTCAGGCTTGCATCGTTCCAAGGAGGTTGAGGGGCAATAAGCTTACACTTTGTAAACCGCTTAGGGAGTGCTTAGTGTAGCATGAAGCAATATATAAATGAAGCTGACATATATACACCCTTCTCTCTTGCATCTCAACATTCTCTGAAGATGCCAAAGCCACAGATGCTGGCAAAATGTCAAGAATAAACTTTTGTAGAGCAAGGCCTCATAGTCCTCAAAACCCACAGAAAACTATGAAGCTGCTTTTGCTATCCCAGGCAGGAGGGCACCCCAAAGGCCAACTAGATTAACCCCCCCATTAAGCACCCACAGCCTAAACCCTAATGCAACTCCAGAGTCGGACACAGCCAGTGAATCAATGCCACTTGCCTATGCGCTGGTTGACACGCTGTTTAACAATTTACTTTATTCATTAACACTTCCTGCTCTTCTCCTAATAATGGGGCTCAAGGTGGCTAACAGCAATAAGATATCAAAAGCCATGCAAAGTTATTAATAAAAGTATTATTAAAGCAGTGTTAGTTACTGGGGTGTAGTGAAGTCTCCCTCCTTGGAGGTCTTTAAGCAGAAGTTGGATGGCCATTGGTCAATGGGGGTACTTTGACTGTGAGTTCCTGCATGGCAGAAGTGGGTTGATTGGATGGCCCCTGCGGGTCCTTTCCTAATGTGATGCTATGTATTCTTGCATGGCAGAAGGGGCTCAGACTGCATGCTGCCTTGGGGGCCCTTCCCTCTCTAGGGTCGTATGTCTTCCTCCATGGAAGAAGGGAGCTGGACTGTGTGGCCCTGGTCTCCTCGAGGGAGAAGGGGGCTGGACTGTGTGGCCCTTGGGGGTCCCTTCCCTCTCTAGGCCCCTCTGTCTTACTCCGTGGGAGAAGGGGGGCTGGACTGCGTGGCTCTTGTGGTCCCTTCCCTCTCTAGGGCCCTCTGTCTTCCTCCGTGGGAGAAGGGGGCTGGACTGTGTGGCCCTTGGGGGTCCCTTCCCTCTCTAGGCCCCTCTGTCTTACTCCGTGGGAGAAGGGGGGCTGGACTGCGTGGCTCTTGTGGTCCCTTCCCTCTCTAGGGCCCTCTGTCTTCCTCCGTGGAAGAAGGGGGCTGGACTGCGTGGCTCTTGGGGGTCCCTTCTCTCTCACTAGGGCCCTCTGTCTTCCACGGTGGGAGAAGGGGGCTGGACTGCGTGGCCCTTGGGGGTCCCTTCCCTCCCTAGGGCCCTCTGTCTTCCTCCGGGGGAGAAGGGGGCTGGACTGCGTGGCCCTTGGG